>NC_079403.1:12742830-13042830 GCF_029220125.1 Pseudoliparis swirei
GCATATTCAAACATCAACAGACTCAGGGCTGCAGGAGTACAAAGACAGACAAACACACAAAGGGGCAAACAAGAAAGAGAAGGAAGAAATGAGTCTTGAGTGCAGGCTAAACATGTATTTTGGGAAGCTCATTGCACGCTAATTCCTTTCCTGTCACTTTCACTGCTTCCTCTCATGCATCCTCTTATGCAATATCACATACATATTGTGGCTCTTTCTGTAATGGTCTGAATAAAGCCATAATCAACATTTATGTCAAAGACACTCATTCGATGTCAGAAAAGAGTTTTATATTTGCAGTAACTGACTGCCCTGGAGTGCGATGTATGCCTGTGTGTGCATAATGACATGAAATGAAGAGGCCAAGGGTTTTTCTGAATGATCAAATAAGAGCCGCAGCAATGCAGAAGCTGAGTGGCAGTGTATTAAACTCTTGACACCAAAATGAGTTCAATCATGAAATCATCTGAAACGTGCATTCCAACATATCACAATGTGATCGTTGTACTCTGTTCGCATTACAGCATTTCTATTTTTAATAGTGGTTAAAACTGTGCTGTTTTGCCTGTGATGTTTTTGCGTCAGGCTCCTCAGTTAAAGTTGATGGATGTTCTATCCTAATGAGGCTTACATAGGTACAGCAATTAAAAGGCTGGATACAATGTACCATAGATTAAATGATAATATGAGAATCCAACTCCATGGTGAAAGGGCTTCAAGGTCAAAGATGTGTCCCCTCACACTGTGGTGGTATTATGATCCGTACAGTAAGTCATGCAGGGTGGAGTTGACTGTCACTGGAGCAGTCGGTTGATGAATGGCACTGTATTTCGTCTATATGGCAAACGGAGTCCAAAAGTAGCTATTAGTGTTATTTCAGACTAATGTAAAAGGCAAATGGAGATGTATCCTCTTCTGTTGCTGAGCCATTCCCCTCTCATCCCGCCATCTGTCTTTGTCACCACAAAATCAGGGATGGCACAGAGAAAAACACGATGTTGGAAATGGGAAAGGACATATGACGAAGAGGGAGACGGTGTGTGTGTGTGTGTGTGTGTGTGTGTGTCGAGCATCAATGATTCATCGTCATCCGTCTCCCACGTCCTGTCTGCCAGACCAAGTCGGGAGAGCGTTGTTTGCTCTGCACCAGCGTATGCGGGTCAGGCTCAAGGGATACCGTCATGTTTGCCTTCAGCCCCAAAAAAGACGAGATGTCAAAGGTACGATGTTGGTAATAAGAAAATATTGATTGGAGCGATAATAAACTGTAAACAAACTGAGAGTAATGCAGCTTTTGTGGACTAGTCCAGTGCAATTTACCAAACAAGGGGATGACAAGCTACAAGAATAATTACCCCTTCATTTTCAAATCCAATACTCTTGAACACAACACTGTTTCATGTTGAATAATGGCGAGCTTTGACCTGCTCTGAGGCAAGAAACTTGAATTTCTTGGCTGCAAGAGCTTCAATGAAATACTGAGTGCGGCTGGGCCGTGACAATTTAGCCAGGGGATGACAGTGTAAGATGTTAATGTAACTAAAGACATCCCTCACTGGCTTCCCAACATGTGAATGCAGCCACTTTAAAGGGGAGTCAGTCCAAAAAAGGACAAATACATTGTTGCAGTTTTCAAGCTTTCTGTTTTACTTTAAAACCATCGTCAAGGACTGGGCGAATTGGGGAAGTGTACACTATTTGTAAGATAGAACAAAGTAAATAAACAACTTCATTTCCTCTGAGGTTTTTGAGCACTGTTGAGCAAATCTTTATAACTGCTAATGGAAAAGCTGAAGTCCTGGAACTTTGATCACCCATGAAACACTTCTACTCATTGACACCAGCGATAGCAGCAACTGTAAGGGCAGAACATTTTATTTTCAGACATGTCAATGAGTGACAGGCCACCTTGCAAGAGAGAAAACGTAGACAGAGAACACAGATAGCGAGAGACAAACTATAACTGAACCATGACCGTCAAGCTGAATCTGCCAGCCTGTGGCTCCAACAAGTGGGCCAAACGGATGGAAAACTAGGCTCTGGGCACCCAGGTGGAGGTGTTGAAGGCTCCCCTCCAGGCTCTCAGAGCAGCATATCACCTGCCAGGAGGAGAGCAGTGGTGAGTTGCTACCAGACTGGAGGCAGAGACCAATTAGAACAAGTCTGGAGAGACTCGTAGAGTCACCACCGATAGGTTTCCAAATTAGTGGGAGTGCAGTGAACTGGCTTACTTCGCTCTAAAGAACTGCACTCAAGAGTGGAGGATGTGGCCTTAGGTCACAGAAAGACATAAATAGGAAAATACTTACAGAAACAAACACAATTAAATGTAATGGGAGATTTGTTGAAAGTTTTTATGTCAGATTTGTAAAGCATCGAGTGTCTGAGTTGCAGACACAAAGCACTGCAGTGATGTCTCCTTCAGGCAATAATATGCATTCAACAAATTACATACACTCAGTTCTAATCACATGTCACGGGTTGAGGCTCAGGTGCAGAGAAAAGGCAATACTCCAGGTTTAAAGCAAAACAAAAACACTTCACTTCAGGAAAAGGTACAACATAAAAACTCTGGCTCGAAAGAAACTAAAAAAAAAATCTAGGAACCAACAATGCGAACAAAGACTGGGAATTGATCATCAAAACAGAGACACTACTAGAGACAGCAATAAAGACAACAAACTGACGGGAAAGACGGGCACAATATATAGGGGTGAAAACAGGTCTACGGCATGAGACAATCAGGGAGACAAAGGAGTGGCTGAGGGCAGGTGCAGGGAATGACACAATCAAGGACACAGGAGAAAGAGAGGAGGGTGTGACATTACATGTATCTTCAACTACATGCAACCTCTGGTGTATAGAACAATAAAGCTCCACTTGTATTATAAATGTAACTCATGCATTCATGCATAAAAACAATCTGACATACACACACACACACACACACTCTCGAACAAGAGCGACTGCAGGCGAAGATGTTCTACCTGCTTCCCCCATTCGTTCTACTCACTGGCTCTGACGTCTAAAAAATACCCCATAGAACAAATGCCCCATATGCCTCCATGATGCAATCAAAGCAATGACCTTTTTTCTTAACATGCTCATTGTGTTCCCCTGTCCTCCTCTGGCCTCTCTTTCCCCTCCATCGCTCCTGTCCTCAGTCTCTAACAGGGGACAGCAGTGTATGTAGTCTGGTGTGGTCAGGCTGGTTTCCTCTGCTCCCTAACAGGCTGTTAAAACGGACACCTCAGCACATTGGGCTCTGGCATGATGCAGCTCCTCCAATATCACGTTTTCCCTTTTCTCAAAGTGATTTGTGTACAATGTTTGGGGTTTGAATCACGTTAATGACAATCCCACGCTGTCTCATTCGATAGGGTACATCTATGGCTGACATTATCCAGCTAAGCTTACTGTACAAAGACTAGTAGTCAGTAACTTGCAAAAGAGCATATATGCAGAACACAGATATGGCTGCTGATTTATACATTACCAGCTAGGATGATGGATCCTCTGATTACCGTGTAATCTCAATCACAACTTGACCACTTGTATGGACCCCTACTACCCTGTATGTGGTGCAATAGAAAACCAATAATAATCTTTCAAAAAGCTTTCTTGCAAATTTTTGTAATGTCAAAAATCCTGTTATTTTTAGCTTATTTTTATTTCCGGTACCAGGTGTTAAGAGGATAAAACCTGTGTTCCCACTCCTACAGTGACCTAAAATAAATAAATACAATAAGCCAGTGAAGCAACTTTAGACATTTAACAAGTTAATTTTGTGTACAGACATTTGCCTTTCAGCCCCTTATCATATTTGCTCTTCATGATTTTGACTGCACTTAATTGCCCAGATAAAGGATGCAGGGAGCTGCTGTTTTCATTATCCGAACAGAATAGCCAGCTGGGGAAAGACTTGAGTGGTGGAAAGTGTAACCGCAGTCTATTCTGTCCATAGATTTTCCACATTGCTGAGCTGCTGCAGAGCTCTGCCTCTCTCCATTCTCCCTTTACAATCCCATGTGGTGCTCTGGTTGGGCAGATTCAGGAAGCTGAGACGAGATTATCTCACTTTCCCATATGCTCTATTTACATCCACACGGAAGTATATGTAAATACACTGCAGCTTGAGAAACCCTGCTGGTGCAGCTCTGTTATTTCATCGGTAGTATTATTTGGACTTTGTGGAGTGTTTCAATGTGACCTATATCTGAGATTGTTTTAAACAGACCTCCATGCTAAAATGAACCATATGTGACATCTGGGCAGCTCTTATTTAAGACAAATTTTGGTCCATGCCAAATGCTGGATTATTCTACTGTATGAATGTCTCTCATTCTATTCTAATTCATGCAGGGGGACAGTAGAAAGAATACAAATTGTGCTATCTGATAATTCAGACTGCAGGCATATGGAAACATAAGACATGACAGATTTAATACCATGAATTAAGTCAAATCATGAATGGAAGGTCTTTAAATGTATAATTGACGAGTCATTACGAACTGTAAACAGTATACAGGACGCTCACAATTTAGCACACCTATTAACTATAGGACCAAATGCTTTGTAAAATGCAGCAAGATGACGTTCATCTTCTGATCTACAGTGGATAAAGTGGGATAAAGTAGGTCAATAACCTAAAAGAGGATCTAGTGTTGACACATTTCTATAAGACTCATAACATTTAGGCACCTTAGAATATAAGATTCAATGAAGAAAAAATTGATTATTCAGCTGTCATGTTTTTTTTAAGGGTCCACATCTAATCCTACTTTTCATTGGCTACCTGATTGAGAATCAGTATTGTCTGCGTATATACAGTAAGTGGTGTGACTGTGAGCATTTTTGTATTAACTTTGGTCCCTCTATCATGCTCTGTCTGAGAGCACTTTGTCCCAATGTAGCTCATCTCCCATACTGTGCTACGGCTATCCCACATGCCCACACATGCATCTGTAACACCCTGCATGCTGAAGGTCTGAAGAAAGAGCTGGCTGACGCAAAGGAGGAGAAAAACAGGGGAGAAGACAGAGAGAGTGGGGACGGTATAGTTGACAGCTTTGGGTGTCGAAAGAAAGCGCTGTAGGAGGAAGGAATGGCAGAGTCCATTGCCTGACCGTTGCCTGCAGTAGCTGTCCAGGTGAAATGCTGCAGTGTACCAGAAACACAATCAAAATGGTGCGAATTTGAATCACTCTCTCGACCCTGCTTCTACGGGCATCCACTGTAAAATAACACACCCTCTCTCAAATCAAAAGTCCTCGTCTCAAATTCATTGATCTTCTAAAAGAGCTGCATGCAACATGTCGCCTGTATTTGAGCACACAAGACATAAAGGTAGAAAATAAGGGAGGAGAGACACAACAACATCTCTAACCATCTAGATATGCAGAATGAGATCTTTTTGATATTTCCCTTTGATCAGCATTCCAGCTGCTTCATGGAAAGGTTATGTACAGGACTGCTGCTGTGAGAGAGTTACTGTCCTGGCTGTTGCTAACCTGACACTGTTTTAAATCATACCGACAGGTTAGAACGGCTGTGCCAAGGTTTGCTGAAAATCTCATGGGCTTTTTAGCAGTTGACCCATGACCTTGTCTTCCGTCCTTCGACCTGTTCTGCCAGTACTGAATATATTTTGAAGGACTGTTTTTAGTGCTGTAGTGTGGCAGCACAGACAACACAACTCAAAGGGAATATCTGCGATGTATATGCAAAACAATCAGAAACAAACACAGGACTTTCGTCCAGGAGACCACGTTTTGTATTTACATGGAGTAAATCATTTCAGTATGCATGAGGGTCTTGTAGTAACAGTGACGCATCATCTGCATGAAGACTAATTATGTTCTGCGACTATATCTGGAATGAAACACAGATTAGCACTTCAGTGGGACTTAAATGTCTTTTACTTATGGTACTTTTGTAGTTCGACTATGTTAAGGAAATGTTACTTTCTGTATTCTTGTTGTTCTTCGTTTGTACTCTAGGTTGAATGCACTTATTGTAAGTCGCTTTGGATAAAAGCGTCTGCTAAATGACATGTAATGTAATGTAATGTAATGTAATGCTTGGTGGATGTTTGTATGCCCTTTATGATTTGTGTTTAGATGATTTGAAGCAGTGCATATTGCAAAAAGTGAGGACAAATTTGAGCATCTTGTCTTGTCGACCTATTGGTGGTGATGGTCGTAGGTGACGTGTATAGAGTCTCCCTAATAATGATTCACCAAACCTAAATTTGTTATTTTGGAAAATAATAATTTCCAATGCGTTATTTTTGGAATGAGTTGAGTTTGTTGACTGTCTTAACTTTATAGCACTTTCATTTAATACATTTAGTACTGCACAATTTAAACATAAAAATAGATTTTTCATGAAAATAAGAGATCATAAAGAAAGCAATAGAGTACTAGATACCTAACACCAGACACTTTGATCTAACTCTAGAGCTGAGAACACTCTAATTTGTTGTCTTGTTTTCTTCTGTTAACAAAAACAATAGCAGTCACTCTGCACGTCTTTAGAAGATTGCATTTGATGTGCTGTTAAAGTCGACCCCACTCGTCTTTCTTCTCCCTGAGCTCCCCTCTCTACTGCAGCCTCAACAGAAGCTGAACCAATTCATTAGGAAGCTCAGAAAGTCAATTATGCTAATTGTCTTCTTTTGCCAGGGGAGGTGGAAACTCGAAAAGCCAGATACATTTTATTGCACTCCCACATAAATTATTCTATATATTTTATTTAGACCTCTATTAAATGCGCAAATCGATCTCCTGAAGCAAAGAAGGCAAAATGACAGGAGAGGAGAGGATGAGAAAAGAGGTGTTGGTTTGTAGCAGTTAAACTAAGGCAAAGTGATGATGGAGGAAGGGTAAACCCAGTGTCAGGAGACCATTAACAGGAATCCCTCTTACTTATTCATGCAGCAGCCGAGCATCAGGGAATCTCCAGCCTCATTATGAAACATGTGTTGCAAAAGCTCACACAGCAGCGCAGCTCTCGTTGAACGCCTTTGCTTATCCACTACACTCTCCTCCATTCTTTCTATCTTTTTTAGATCGGATCACTCTCGGGAAGCAATGTCATGCTTCATTCATCGAGACGCCTCTCCCACTGTCCTAAATCCCTCTCCCTTTTCTTTGAAAGGGAAAGCTTGGCTAATTTCAACAAGTTTGTGTAGCTGGCACAGAGCAGATGCCAGAGTTTACATTTGCATTTGCTTATTGTCTGTTGTGCAAAAAGAGAGTTTCAAGCACAGAGATGAGAGAGTGAGCATTGAACTACCGTGCAACAGCATTTAAAGCAGGCATTTGAATTAAATATGCAAAAGTAAACTTTTTCTGGGACATTTTAAACTGCTGCACAAAACACAAGGATCACATTGGTGTAATATATGAATGGATTATCTAACACCTTTTAAAACGAAACCCAAAGTATGCATGAGAACTGGCTATTGGCTAAACGGCTGACGCATTCTCTGCCAGCTCCTAATTTGTTCATTTACTGTATATCGGCATCTCTATCATGCGCGACTGAACATGTCCTCTTGCAGTGTGAGCAGAATGCATCATGTTCATTGTGGAATATTTAACGAAGGAAGGAGTGAGCCTCCTGCAGCTTTCTCTTCGGCGTGACGGCTAGCCGCTAGTGTACTGTCCGGTTCTGTCGCATCGTGCCATAGCGACAGCTTTGACAGCGACAATGTGATTGATTGATACACATACAGACACGTATGTGTTGAATTCAGATATGTGGTGAGTTGTTTGTTTGGGTTGCATAATAATGGCTGGGACAGAACATGAACAACTAGGACATATGATTGTTTTACAGATATTTTTCCGGACTTGGGAAACCCAGCTTGAAACTGGGACAATCCTGGACAACACCCGTATTACTTAGTCGTCCTTTTAGCTGACACAATCCACAGTCACTCGCTAGAAAAGTTAGCTTAGCCTGCTTCTGTCTACTTCTTTACTTTTGGCTTCTTTTGAAGTGAACTAAGATTCCTCTTGGATACAAATATCTCCACCGTATACTTGCAGCCCTCCTCTGTCCTTGAATATAACGTTGCAGTTCAATGATGGCTCCTGGTCGCTCCAGCTCATCTCAATGTACAGGTGGAATCTATAAGTATTTCTGCCACTTGGACCCCGCGTTTCTCTTCCAGATTAATTTCTGTGTCTTTTTCCTCGGGCACAAAGATGGATAAAGAGTCGGGTTTCTTCACTGGAGCTCAGCAACCACCATTAGAGTGACTAGACTGGGTTGACCCCTGGCATGAATTAAGAAGCTGAGGCCCATTGAGCAGCCCAGCTGATGGAGACGGAGGATGATAAATCCACTGAGAAAGAGGAAGAGAGGGAACGAAGGAGGGAGGTGGGGGGGGGGGCAGCCTCAGGGGTACTCAGGATCCCTTTTTTTAGCACGGCTATTTCCACCCTCGTCTTCAACACCAGTCTTTTCATTGAACACAAGCAGCAACATGCAAGTGGGATTAACTCAAAATAAACTGCAGTGCCCGTGTTCATCGAATAAAGGAGCATGTCACTGTGGTGGAGTTAACATGTTTTTAATGTTAGGGTCTATGGCATAGAAGAATACAACATCTATCAGGCTTTGGCATCACCTGTTTGTGGGTTAGTGGATTTGAGTTTTTTCATGGGATTGGTTAATTATAAGAGAATATAATATCAGCCTTATTTTTTAAAGGTGTTATTGCTATTGTTTCTACCAAACTTGGTGTTCTTCAAACACTACCATGGGAATTTACCTGGTTATATCCATGTGTGAATACAAGTAATTAAATACAAAAAAACATAATTCAAAAGAGGAGAAAAGTCAGTAACTCATAAGGATTGTGTTGATGTATACACTAATTAAGTTGTTGTATTTCTATACTTTATTTCATGCACAAAATGTCCAGACAAAGAATAAATATATATTAGGGCTGTGAAACGATTAAAAATTTTAATCGGGTTAATCACAGGTTTTTGTAGATTAATCATGATTAATCACATATTACCGATATTCTCGGTATATTTTGTGAGAACATAGAGATTTATGACAAAAGACGGATATATACATTTATACATTCTTCTATACAATGGTGCTGCAACTCAGCAGTTATTTAGCAGTTTTCTTCCATATGGAACATTAATACATCTTCATCCTAAACAGAATGTTTAACCCTCCTGTTACCTTTGGGGTCAATTTGACCCCATTCAATGTTTAATGTCGGTGTTCTTTGGGGTCAATTTGACCCCAGGCTGTTTTTCACTGTGTCAAACATATAAGAAATATCAACTTTTTTATTTATTTAAAGGGCTATTTAGGTTGTCAACAAACAAACATAAAGTACCTCACACTTAAACTTGGGAAGCAATATTAATTCTAATAATTTTCTGGAGGTTTTAATTGCTGGGGTCAAATTGACCCCGAGGGTAAAATATGTTAGTAAATGTAAAGGTAACAGGAGGGTTAAACAGAAAATTTTTCTCTTGTTTGTCAACCATGAACTCCACCATGATACAATCTAAAGGCCTCTAGTCTTCCTCTAGCAGCTGCTGAGGCAAACTGACTGTGTGGGTTTTCTTCATGAACTGGGCCGTGATGAAAGGGACAGCGGGGACACCGCTGCAAAGCTGAAACCTCACCGGCCCGGACAGGTGGACAGATTGACAAGTGACTTTTTTTTTACTCGGTCCCGATGCGCGCGCACGGAGCTCTGTGGCGCGCGAGACGGAGATCGATAAGTGTTAACGCAACGCGAAGAGACAGAAATGACAAGCTGCTGTGGAGATACGATCAACAACAGACGTTTAGTTTAATAAAAGAACAAAGACGTGCTATAGAGAACATGTCAGGGGGCGGGCCAATCTTTTTAATGTCATGCCTACCAACAGTGTCTACCAACACTACGCCGCGATCGACTGGCAGGTCGCGATCGACGTGTTGAGACCCTGATCTACAGGAAGTAAAAGTCGTAACAAGGTTTCCGGAGGTGAACCTGCGGAAGGATCATTACCGATGAACAGACCGTCTGCATGAGAGCGGACAGAGTTCAGATTGAAGTGGTGTATTGGAAGCTCATTTTGCAAGTGACTTTTTTTTCGTCCCGACGACCAACAACAGACGGATTGGAAGCTCATTCTGCGCATGCGTTAAATGCGTTAAAAAAAAAAAACTAGTTAAACCTGAAATTGAATTAACTGAGTTAACGCGTTATTTTTCACAGCACTATATAGATAACAGACTCAATACCGCTCAACAGATGCTGTCATGAATACGGTATCTGAAGACAAATGTGTTCATGAATAGTGTGGAGATAAAGTTTGTGTGTTTGTGTGGTTCTGTCTGTGTTGTTTCACTATTGTGTCAGTGGTGTGAAAAAAATAAAAGGAGAGCGAGAGGGACGATGTGATTAAACAAAAAGTTGGCCGAGATTCACGCAATCTGACGCAACGCTGGTGCAAAGGGAGCCTTTTTCTTTGGGCCTTTCACAACCCTCTCAAGATTAGAATGACTGCTTTATGTATCATCTGCTCTCTCCTGAGGTCGGACTGGTTGGCATTCGAGCGGCAACTCGTGAAATAAGGAAAAGCCTGGAACATGATGTGACATTAGATTTGAAAACCTGTGCATTAACTTCTGTCATACTCATTACAACACAAAACCACAATTCTGCCTGATAAATTGTGTATTTAATTGTATTCTTATTAAATCCTTCTCTTTATTAAAATCATTGAAAAAGTCTTAAAGGTCTGGTTATCTACACTTTAATCAATTTAAAGACACTCGAGCAGATTTGAATGAAAGTCTTGAATCCTGGTGTTATTAGAATAAAATGTGATTCCTGCCAGTCTTTGCCATCTGTTATTTTTTGACTTAATATCATGTTTTCTTTCTTCCCTCCTCCCTTCCTCTTTTATTTCTTGTCCGCAGGGTTTTAAGGACACAGTCGCTTGAATGGTATTATAACAACGTGAAGAGTCGCTTCAAGAGGTTCGGCAGTGCCAAGGTTTTGAAGACTCTGTATAGAAAGCACATTCTAGAGAGAGGAGCGCTCTCTGATCTCTCAGGTAACTTCATCCTCTCACATACGTTTTAATCAGCCGTGCATGATCTTTGTTACATTGCCATTCTTTATTTTTTCATAATTGTCGTCTGCATCGTTTTGATTGCAGAGCAGTCTTCCTTTTTATTGCAATGCTGTGTCTCGTTGTGGTAAACGCCAGTTTGGCCAGAGACGTTATATAACTTCGTCGAACCACCTAATTTGAGATGCCGGATTGTGGTCGTAAACACAGACAAACACACTTGATTGCTCATTAGTTTGCGTTGAGAAATGATCACTAAATGTTTCCTCTCTGGCTGATTTAATTATTTACTTTCTCTCTGGCATGTAGAAACAAAGATTTTCCCCACAGTCAGAAACCCTCACTTACTCTCACCCACATCTGGGTTATTTTCATAGCGGGCTATTATTAAGTGGAACTCTTTGTGGTTTCACCTCTCTTTACCCTTTTAATTAAGTTGATCGTAATGTGATTACATTTATTTGAGGAAACCACTGTCTTCCATGGCTGTAGTTACATTTAGAAACTACAAAATCCACTGTGTGTGAGTCGTAAGGCAGTGTCGGTGTCTGTGTGTGAGCGTGTCAGTGATGGTGGTGACAGACTACGGGTGAGCTGCCCTGCAGACTCGTCCCGCCAGTGAAGCCCTGGGGGGGCTCGGGCCACTCTCGCATCCTGATTGAATTGTTCCTGTTGTTCCCGCGCTCCAGATAACATTGTTTTGACCCGACTGCAACATGATTGGTCTGTTGCTGACGACAGGGCATCATTTCAAAGCTGGGTACATGAGATTAAATACATGATGGGAGCCCAGAGGGGACAAATCAGGTCAGACTTGAGGCAGAACTATATGTGATTGAGATGAGGGTGGGGGGGGGTTAGGAATACACCATCACCACAACAGTTTATTTTGTGTATAATGTATAAATTAAGTTTGTAAGTCTGAGTGATAAGGACAAAACAACTGTCATAATTATTATATATTATTATTATATAATAAGCAACTTTGCAACCCACACAGTAGAGATTCCAGCTACAATATAACTAGTTGGCAAAATCTTTACATTTTCCTGTTTGTAGACAGCCCGTCTGACCATTGTGAAATCTGTCATGTCTCTATGGGATACAAATAGATATGGCTTACTGGAAATCTAAAAATATGCTGGTTACAGTTAATTTACCGTCATGACATGATTGGAATGTAAGAAGAAAGCTTTCCCGGGACAATTAGGATTTTTGTTGTGATCATAGCGTCTACTGTGGTGTATGAGTCCTTTCAAACCTGCAGTTTTCGGATTTATTCCCGCAATTTGCTCCCCCTAATCATCTATCCCTCTCCACACTGACTGTCTCTCTCCTCTCCTCTCCTTTCCTTTCCTCTCCTCTCCCACTAATCATCTATCCCTCTCCACACTGACTGTCTCTTTCCTCTCCTCTCCTCTCCTCTCCTCTCTTACATCATCTGGGGTGGAGGAGGAAGGATCAAATGACTCGGCTGCAGGTCTTCCAGCTCACATGAGCCCAACAGATTAAACCGCTTCCAATTCTCAAATACTCGCAACGCCGTACCCACGAAGTGGTTAGCTGACTTGCCATATGATGATGGATTGTGTGTGTGTGTGTTTTGTGTGTGTGTGTGTGTGTGGCTTGTCAGTATCTGAATGTAAAAGCAGATATTGTTGGCTTACATAGGAAAGACGTTAAGATTTATTGTCTGGCAAAGATTGAATTAAAAGGGATTGTAAAAATATCAAATAAGTCATGGCTACTAGACCTGGACAAAAATACGATTGGTTTTGATTTATTTGAAAGAAAATGCCTTTAAAAAAACTCTTTTGCAGCAAATAATTGGATATGTCAAGTGTTAGAACAAGCGTATAACAGTAAGAGATTATCATGATCTATCAGGAAGGCTGTGCTTTCAATTGAACTGAAAATAATGAGATTTTACTTCAGAAAGTAAATCAGTGCTAGAGTGCAAAGAAAGATAAATAAGATAAAGATGTTGCTCATTAACACACTGATGTTGCAGCATCTTGCTTGGCCTACTTTGCACAAAGAAAAGCAGCTTTTATTATGTAGCCTAAAAACTCTGCCAGGGTCTCAATACTGACCCTCTCTCTTCATGTATTTAGAAAAGCAGCTGGAGGAATGTAAAACATCCTCATAGACCGTTAGCCAACCATGTGTGAAATATATAGGCTCCCTCTATAGGCGTGCTCATAAAGCTGATTTCTTTGTTCTTCCCCAAGGGGCCAATGCTTGTGAAATTAATTCTAAACGAGTTTGAAATGCCAGATGACATGACAGTCGGTGAGAGAAATATGACTGTTTTACATCTATCACGTCCCTGGAGAGAACGTATGACCTTCAAACCAACAGGAAGACAACAAGGAGGGAGTGGTTTGTACTGCCCATCATCTCCATGGAGTAATGCCCCTTCGTGACCTGTTACAAATGCCAAACTGTCCTGCGTGTGTGTGTGTGTGTGTGTGTGTTTAAAGTACCTCATTTAGTGGATCCTTGCAGATGCCAAGCACTGATCCGAGTATCTGTTAAATTAGTAATTAATGCCTTGATGCCAGTATAGCATGAAATTAAATGCTGTGTTTACTCATCATACATTAATAAAACACTGTAGCTCTAAACACTCTTAGCCGTGTTACCGTGGAGCAGCTTTATCGTGTTGTGGTAAAAGGTTAAGGGGGAAATGTCTTTCAATTGAGGTAAGCACTTTTTCAAATGAAGTGAATTAATAGAATTAAAAGATCATTACATGTTTCTCAGCACATTTTTGTGAACGTAGGCTCGTCACTAGTCAGTCTGTAGTCTCGCTGGTTAGCTTATAGCTTAGCATAAAGAGTGGAAACAGGAAAACAACTGGCCATGCTCTGTCCATCTAGTGTAATTGAAGTGTAAAAACAACACGTAGTAATCAGGGAATTATGTGCCCAGTTACAAAAACATGGTGAGTTTTAGAGGCGCATATTTAGTTACCTTTGGACTAAGTCGGAGCACTAGACGTTAGTAGCTATAGTCTTAGCTGTTTAACTTATATTTTCCAGAGTGTTATTTGTCTCTTCTGATTCAAAACAAGAAGTTTATTGTTAGACGCAAGAATCATAACTCTTTAAATATTTTGACACTCAAATCTCATTCATTTCAAGCGGGGGATTACTGTTGTTCTATATTTCTCCTACCATTTGTGTTTGGTGTCACTTCCCTCCAAATGATTGTGAGAGGCTTCCCACATATCCAGTGAGATGACTCAACCACACTTTATTATTATTGTACAAAAAATTACTCTTTCACCGTTGAGTTTTACAAATCTGTTGTATTCCCACTATAAATGACTCTTGATTCATGAATTTGTATCCATCATGCTGTTTTTTTGACCATCACTATTATGCTGTATTTATAACCTAAAGTCAAAGTCTGACATAGGGGGGCTTCCTTGGAGCTGCTGAAGAGCTTTGTTAAAAAATAAAAGCCCAAAATTGCAGAATAAACAAATATAAACTGTTAACAGACGCTGCAACCTTGCAAGTTGGTGTTCAGTGTTAGTGTGGTGTGAATGCTGCAGCATGTTGTCAGGGATGGACTTGGTTTTTCAGAAAGAAAGCCCTATACGGTATCTTAATATGGACATAAAAAGCTTAACATTAATTCAAAAGCACCTCAGAGCATCTATTTCTGCAGGTAACTTAGGATATGGCTTGTTTTGAAATAGAGAAGCCCCCGTATCGCACTGAATGTTAACACAAGACTGTAGCTTTTTTTATTTTTATAAAAGCCCCATAGAGCGACTATTCCCAAGCTGCATTTCAACTCTTAACTACTGATTCATGCTCTATTCAAAGCTAATAGTGTTCCACATCATTTATACATTTGGAGTTTTGTTCAACTTTCCACTCCCATTCAAACTGTAATCATGATATTCAACCGAGCTGATCCAGATTTCCTCATTTGACGTACATTTCCCACTTTTCCAACTCAATCAAACTCCCTCAGCTGCCTCGTCATACAAATTAAAGCCAGCAGTGCAGTTTAGTGCCAGAATTCACACTTTAATTTCTTAAGAAAATAATTCACATCCACAGATTGCCTTCAAATCTGTTTCTGAATTCGTTTCATTTTGCTCAATAATTCCACTTGTCAAGCCAGAGTGAGCATTGTGCTATGCTGCTGATCCAATTCTGTACAACTGAGTTCAACATTGAACTTCAGTGCAGTTGGTTCGACGTGGCCAATCTAGTGAGTCAGCTGTCCTCCTCTGCCCAAACTGCAAAGCAGAATGACGTAAACTAACACACGGATCTCTTGATTGACTAATTCAAGGCTTTCTACTGCGCCTTTAAAATATGCTGTAATAAATACTTCACATACTCACAGGCGTAATGGCTCTTATTTAAAGCATCTTCTGTTGCCAGTGTTCCTTGAGCAGAAAGCTTGGTGACCCAGAGTGCAGAGTTCTGTCGCGATTGAAAGGCAGGATGGTAAACAGGAGTCCACAGACACTGCTATGGAAAACTGCAAGGCTCAGACCCCATTGTTGTCAAGAATGCGACTGCAACTCTGTTTGTGTGCAACTGAAAACGATGCACACTCGTCAGCTTGCCTGCATTCATGGACAAATGTGTTTCAAATGAAGGAGATATACTGAAAACGCTGACCTCCAGCAGCTACACCGGATTTTGTCTGGTTTGTATTCACAATCACATCTGAATCACGTTCATCTACCTCAGCGGTACTTTGTATTTTTTGGGGCATTTGGGCAAATGTGAAGTCTGACATATATATATATAGTAGGGCTGTCAATCGATTAAAAAAAATTAACTAATTAATCGCACATTTTGAAATTGCGATTAATTAATCGCGCTTAAAAGTGTTTTCCTTCTTTTTAAAGACAAAACTTCACACAGAGCTGTGTTTTCAAAGAGGCTCCTACATATACAGTGCCAGCGAGGTATTTAATATCGTGGATGATAAATTGTTTCTTGTGAAACATCAGATTAGTAAAAAAAAAGAAGTATATTGAGCAGTGGCGGCTGGTGAAATTTTTTTGGGGGGGGCGCAGTTGGGCGGCGCGGTTTAAATAGCACTCCACAATGAGAAGAAAAGAGGTTTTGAGTAGAATATTGTAACAAAGCTTTATTTCAAGAACACAGTGCTCAACACGGTCCACAACAACGAAACAAACGAAACATTGGATTCAGAAAGAGATGCATCACATTGTACATTGGCCCCACTACTTGTAAAGAAATTTAGCCCGCCTCTCTTTCAAGTTGGCAAACAAAACAAAAAATATGCCCGTGCCAAACCATATACACTGCTTTTAAAGTCCAACAGCATTGCTATCATTGCCAAATGTATTGTAATATCTACAAAGTAACAACATATGTTTAGTTTGCCAGCATTAAAAGCAGTTTTCCCTCAAGTTATTTCACCTAGGTCCTAAAATGGCCTTGTGTAATTAGATACAGTATATTATCATAAATAAAATGTGTGTACGTGCTGATCTGGAGTCAGTTTGGTAGGATTTGGGTATGAATAAATTATTTCATTTAAAATATGGATTTTTATTTAAAGATATTCATGTAATTTGCATGCAAAATAGGTCTACCCGAACCAAGGACAACAAATTCAACCCGCTCAACACTTCAAAAGTGGCCCGATTCCGCAGGAAAACCGCGGACCTGGCAACACTGCTCTATGGGCTGAGGGAACATAACATACGGGTCTCTGATCTGCCGAATAATCCAATCGCGTGCGCACATTTGTGCGCACCAAGATTCCCGGTTTCATCCGCCAATGTGAAGCCGGTCTTTGCCAAAACAACTGAAACGTTGTATCGATGCCGTACACACACGTTAGACCAGCGCCTCGAAAAAGGGGAGGGGCTTCTCTCCGTGATAATGGCGATATATTATATTTTTTCACATTAACTTAAGTGGTTGTTGACAGGGGCTTACGGTCTCCCACACACATTTAGCGCGTCAACACGGTATATTTACTATTTAAATGATTTGGCATATAATGTTTTTTGACAGGATTTTTTTTTTCTTCTTCTTTTTTTTTCATCTCCAAATTTTAAGAGGGGCGGCGCACTAGCGCCCCCTATGGACGAGCCGCCACTGATATTGAGACCCCATTGGTCCTGTCATCTTTAACATTGAACAGCAGCAGAACCAGTGGCCTTGGTAACTGACTGACATTCACAGGAGGCTGGGCTCATTTTATACATTTTACAAAATAAATTAAATTCACCGTTTAAAGTATTTTGCATGTGACACACCCCCATGTGTTATACATCAAACATTCCAGAACAATCTCAGCTCTGAAATGAGGCTCATTGTCCTCGCGCCGTGTCCTCTGGTTCTCTGACTGACAGGCTGCTAAATGAGCCTAACCTGTGAGGTGGGAGGTCCTTTGTGATTTACTGAGTGTTCATTGGTTGTTTTTTTAATGTTGACAGACAAACGGATTGACAAATCACGGTGAAGGTTTCGCGTGACGAGTTCTTTCCGCGCCGCGTCACCCGACACGTCGCCCCTCCGTTCCTCTGTGTATCAGAGGGGGAGACGGGAGGAAGGAGGAGCAGGAGGAAACCTGACTGATTCATCCACGAGTTAAACTGATTTATGCTCCTTATTTTCGCGGAGAAATAATTGTTTTAAAAACGGAAACAGTGTCAAACCGTACTGCCACGGTTAAAAACAAAAAACAAAAAAAACAAAAAACTTGCGTTAATTGCGTTAAAATATTTTAGCGCGTTAACGCGGCCGAATTAATCGCATAGATTAACGCGTTAACGCTGACAGCCCTAATATATAGATATGATAAAAAACAATTGTTTTATAATATTTACTTCTTCACATCTTTGCTTTACGATGGAGTCATGTCACCCGGTGATCTTTCAATAATTGTGCTCTTTGCTAAATTGTTTTCTTATGTTTCGTTTTCATGCTGTGGTTTGTGTGGGATTGATATTTGTTTTTTCATTTTCTGCAGCATTGTTCTTGACTAGGTTCATGCAGTAGAAAGAAAGTCGGGCGCAGTGGCCCACAGGGGACAGTAGTTGCAATATGAAAATGTAAAAAGGAATTTCTAAAAGCTTTTGGTAATTACTAAAACACTTTTTTTGCTCCCTCATTTCACATTCCACCTCCATGATTTTAACTTTAAAGGCCATGTTGGCCCTGGGAACAATTAATGTCAGCACACACACAGTTGTAAATGCTGCAAGCACAAACTAAAAGGTCTGTATTATGGATTTTCTTTTTAAATCTTATTTCTAAAAGAGTGCAGTTTTATCCTATTTTGATTTTATTGCATATTTAAAGTACTTTGGGAGATAAGAGTTTTACTCGCCTTTGAAGGAGATGATGCCAAATAAAAGAGATGGATTAATTGTGTGTTTACTTTCCGCTATCTCCCAGCCTGTCGCGATGTGAACAGACACCCTGTCAGTTCAGCCATTGTTCTGAGGACGTTGTTTATGAGCCTGTGTGTGCTGCCAGATGCTGCATTGTAATTGAAAGGAAACCGTCTGGACTCTCCTTCCTCCTCCTGCTGCTGCTGCTGGCACTTCAGGAACGTTCGCTCTAAGTGGAACTTTACTGCCTCATTTATTTATACAGTCTTTTGTTAGATCCCTCTGTTCCTCCACATATTCTCTCTTTCTGTTCCTCCACATATTCTCTCTTTATGACACTTTATTTCACCCAACTCAATCCCTACATCAAATGTGCCATTTGAAAACGGATTTTCAGATTTCTTATAGCTCCAAGTGGTCCCATCACACCATATTGTTCAACTCTACGTTCAGGGGTACATTTTACACCTAGACTGAAGAGTGGAGGTTTTGAGTGGTGGGATTGTTAGAGCTCTGAGAGGAACGCAGGGCTGCAATGTTGCAACTGCGAGATGTTGAGTGTATTTAGATTTTCCCACAACCTGTGATACATTACTTAAGATTTTATTTTTGGTTTCTTTCCTGGTGGTCTATCAAGTAAAAAATATGTCTGTTTAGCTCTTATAATGTTTAGTCTACTGTGTTCAGCATGTTACTTAAGAGGGTTAACATACGAACATGTGCTAATATGCACTGGAACAAAGCAGTCAGACACTTTGTATATCCAAATGTCCTGCTACGAGGTTGTGATAGGTCCACAATACTTCCTCCTTTGCTTTGACGAGAGCACTGACATTGTTTGCATGACTACAACATGTCTGTGGTCAAAAACAACTTAAATAGATTGAGTGATTAATGATTTTTGAGATTCTCGCTGAGTCATTTAATTTCAGACATTTCAAAAGGTGACACGCCACTTTTAGAGTACCGTAAGTAAACTTCAAACACTCATCGCACTAATAACGTTCATCAGAGTCACATTATAACTAATCCATGACCTTCAAGCTGACTCTCTGCCTGTGTCTCCAACAAGTGGGCCAAGTAGCTGGAGGCCAGTGAGAGAGGAAAAGAGGCTCTTGGCACCAAGGTGCAGGGTTTGAAAACATATTGACCTCCTCCTCCAGGTAGGAAAAGGTGGGTGAACTGTCTGGAGACAGGGACCAAAGAGAACACGTCTCTTGGGAAACACCACCAAGCTCCAGAAAGAAGGGAGCTTGAGACTGGACAGTTTGTGGAAGATGAACGAGGTCAGTGGGGAGAAGGAGTCCACATCTGCCTCAGGCTCCTCCATCGCAGTGGCTGGGCTTCATGCTCCTTATTGTATTAGTGCATCGACTTCCTCCTACACTTTAGAGGCGTAAAGCCCAGGTGAATCAGTCACACTAAATTGCCTCCAATCCTTTTTTTGTTTGATTATTGGAGACAAAAACAAGTTTAGTTTTTAGTCTTTATTGATTTAACATATTTAAGAGCCATAGAGCAGCGAACGTGGCCTCATTTTGTGATATTTAAATTGATAGGTGTAACTCCCTCTAGTTCACTATATCTATTTTATTTGAGCGTCTGAATTGTGTCATATTATGTTCCACAAAAAACAATTACAAAACAAAAATTATAACAAAAAAATACTAATAATTCCCACATGCACACACTCACTCAGACACCCTCAAAGATGTAGACCACGGCTGTCACCTATGTGGTTACCATGGCGATATTGAGCCATTTCCTCCTCCTCAACCCTGAGTGGTGAGATGGCAAATGTGTATGGACAAAGGTGAGATGATGGTCATGAGTAGAAAATACACAAGTTCGATGTGAGGAGGAATGTTTTGTAGACACACGCTGACTTTCCATCATCTCTGTAATGACAAGGCAGCGCTGCCATTCAGGGCCAATTAAAGTCTGTTGTGTCACCCTAGCCAATGTGTCACTGCTGCACTGTCATGTGACTCACAGATGAACAGCAGGCGTTAGTGGAAAGAATGACAAACAAAACCATGAGGTGGTCACATCCATTTTAGGAAGGCTTTTCAAATACACATTTTACACTTTGTTAATATGTCACCACATGACACCACTCCTGAGTTAACATATCTACAGATTACAAGTCGAGTCTATACCAATGCATCATACTGAGCTTGGTCAGACATGTAAGCCTAGCTGTCAGATAATGTGATGAAAAAGTAAAATCTTTTGCCTTGGAATCCAGTTGGGAAAAAGTACAAAATAGTGTAACATATAAATACTTTAAGTACTTTAAGTTGCAAATGCTCCAAAAGTGTGAGTGATTTTACTTCAGTAAACATACTGAGCTACGTCTGACCACTGCATCTGACAAACGAAAGATCTAATGAAATTATGTTTAGTACATGTTCCTGCTGATACATGATCCATATACAGAACTGTTTGCTGCAGTCTGCATCCGATGACTGACAGGTGACAGCAACACTTTCTTTGGCCACCTCACAGATGGCCATTTTGCTGACAGGCTGTTGTGACAGAGGTTGACGTTGCAATGTAAACATTGAGCTGGATTCATCAACCCGATAGCGCTGCTTCACCGTGTCTTTCTCGTCTGTATGTGGTTCTTGTGAGGCGGCTCACGTTCTCTGATAGCGGTCCTTTTGTGTCTATTGTCCTGAGCTGCTGCAGGTATTTTTCGCCACCTATTGTCACCTTCCACACTCCCAGGAACTATAATTCAGCTCTAACCGAGCGAGAACAGAACAGCGCTGTCGAACGCCGCTTCAGTCAGCATGAGACAACTCTGTGAGTGAAGGACGGGTAGAGCGTGTAATGGTTCGGGGACTTGTTACACTGTGCTGCGACTGGGAGGACTGGGCCTGGGAATGGAGATACACAGGGTGGTACCAAGCTACTGTTCCATCAGATTTTGCCTGAAGTTCGATATGTGGACAAATATATAAATGAATGTCTTTTCTTTTCTTTTACATATTTGACAGCTGGCTGTGTTACTGCTGCTGTCAAGGGGAAAGGAAAATAAAATGCCAGCTTGTTTGATTTTGATGCATTTGTTTTTGTTTGCCTGACTTTATGAATACGTTCATGTGTTGGACTCATTAAACCCCCTCTGAAATCATATTGATAAAGTGCATTGCTCTTTTATGTGAATAATGTGTATTTTGATAGGTATAGTTGTGGGAAATACCAAGAATGAATCCAATGGCAATGGTGTGGTGTAGAAGAGTGATTGCTGTGTATTCCTGCCGGTGTTAGATAGCTATGGCAGAGATCGGTGAGTGGCTCTGGCTGCTCGAAGGTGGTTTGCACCACCCTGAGCATTCGACAGCAGCCTGTCCAACAGGAGTAGCAACAGGACCCTGTTGACTAGATTAATGTTGGAGGCGAGGCGACCGGCCAATTCAGGAGTCATGGAGTTTGGTTGAGGTTGTATTTTGTGTGCAGCAGGGGCCAAAGCTTTGGCATAGGCTTGGTTTGGGTTGGCTCTGGTTTGTGGCTGGAAATGAGCTAAAGTAGGGACCAGAGGTAGAACCGGAGCCAGGCGGCTCTTTGTGTTTTGTCTGGAGCAGCCATGTTTAAGAGAGGGTATGGTCTGTGGTCACGGGATGAAATGGAAATGTACCTGGAGTGTGTGCAGTTAGAGGACTCCCCTCATTCCAGTGTTATATTCTACCTTGATGGTCTGACAGTATGTCTTCCTAATAAGCTGCATGTCCGTTTACACTCTTCATTTTAACAGCTGGACCATGAGCAGGCACACAATCAATGCAAACCACGAGAGAGACGTCTAACAGGAGTTAATGGGCCACTAAGGGAATATGTGGGTTTCAAGGCGGAGATATTACAACCGCTCGGCCTTCTCTGGGATTTGACAGCTCTTTAAGTAGACCTGTCTCAGAATTATAATCACACTTTTTGGATGATATCAATGTCCCTTTGCTGTAACACTAGAGTTTAAAGTTTGTTTGCAAAAGACACAAATGCAGCACCAACTCACAAGAGAGTTGGCCTGAATGAGCGATAAAGAAAACGGCACACGCCACGGTGATGCTCATGTGCACTGACTATATGCCTATACGTGCCAGCTTGTTCCAAGTTTGAAAGACAAAGGGAATTAGCATTTCCTTTTAACTGGCATGTTGTTTCTTATTGTGTGTGTTTATTGTATGCACCACGGGAAAGGCGCCACGAAGAAGTAATAAAAAACATAAAATTGACAACATAACAAAATGGAGTGGGGAATACAGTTGACAAGAGTACAGAGAAGGGGCTTGTTTCGTGGCATCGTGCACAGTGTAACCTACTTTTAATGTGACAACAGTGTAAAAGAATATGCATTTACATTCTTATGGTATGATTTGAGCTGAATAATTGCCGTCAGTTTTAAGGCTTTCATCCTCGGACTTAATTTGTCTTTCCCTCCACCCCTTTAGAAAGCAGCGTTCCAGAGGAAAGCAACGACAACGATGGCAGCATCTATGGCAGCGACTCCGCCTTCTACAAACAGAGTGAAGGTGAGAGATGAACGGCAGAGATTTTGTGGCAATGCTGACGGGTAATTTCAGCCACAATTTGAGTACAATCAACGTTATCTTTTACACTTTAGAGACGTTTCTTGCCTGCTGTGTCAGCCCAATAAAAAAGAAACCTGAATTTCTCTTTTCCATTTTGTAAAAGTTTGAGCTGTTATGTTTATTGCTCATTAATTGTTTGGGGAGAGGGGGCGAGTGCCTCGTCAGTGCTACACAACACTTACGTGAGTTGAAACACAGAGTAATGGTTCTTGTTTGATCATTAAACGACACATATATTACAATTCACACACATACACACATAAATCCACAAGATACACATAAAACCAGTGACATGCAGCCTTGAACAAATGCACTCACACGCACCGATGAAATTATAGCCTCCTACACACCGCAGACAACACATTTAGACGCACATGCACGTGACACATGCCATTTACTGTGCAAACACAGCCCTTCATACGCAAATACAAATTGCAAACAACCACATTTGACCCAATCTAATGATGACGCTTATTTAATTTGTTTTCCAGTAATAATGAGTTGATTACGAGATATACAATTTAGATAATGGACGATTTTGAGAAGCCCACAAACAGACACTGCATGTGTGTGTGGAGGGTCTGTGTTTCAATGGAAACAGATCCTCCACACACAATCTGTGCTGTTCAAATGCACAGTTTATTCTACGTTACAAATTTTTCCATCTAGCATGGCACTTGTAAAACACTATCCATCACGATGGCCCAAAAAGTATGAAAGTATACACATTGATGCAGTAGAGCCAGAGATTTCTTTTCTATTCCTCATGTTCTCCTTCCTCGTCAAAACCTGCCACCGACATTACCCATCATGCAACTCAACTACCAACAGTCTAAACAGAGATTGAAGGGAGCGGCAGGAACATGTGTTAGGGGACGAAAAGGTTGTTACACAGCTAAAATATTTAAGAAATGTTCATGTGAGGCTCGTGTGTGTGACATCAGGACACAGTATGGCCGAGACGCTCACAGTCGCCCTGCGTGTTGCTGAGGAGGCGATAGAGGAGGCCATCGCTAATGCAGAGTTCAGTGACAGCTTGGTGAGACACTCCTCTGTTTCTTCAGCCTACTTTTCTCTTTCTGCCTCCCTCCTCTCTGTTTGCCCCTCATTTCTATCCCCACTTGCTCTGTCATGGCCTCTTACGTCTCTCCTCTCAGTATCAGCGGGATGCAGTCATGGTTTCTGTCGGTACAGATTCTCTGCTGGTTATTTAGTCACTTTGAACCGTGTGTGTATGTGTGTGTGTGTGTGTGTGTGTGTGTGGTGTGTGTGTGCGTGCGCAGGAGAAGCAGAATGAGGCTCGGTATCTACAGGACCACAAAGATGAGCTCATAGAGGAACTTGCAACAGCAATTGTACAAAAAGTAGGTTTAGTACGTTTGTATTTGTTTGTTTATTTCTTTCCCCTCGTTTGTGAACGTTTAGTTAAACTTATTTAAATGAAAATAAACACTAGAAAATGAAAATGTAATACTTTGTCTTCATTTTTGACAGTTTGACTGACAGATTAGTAGATGTTTGCCGTTATGTGATTACTTTCCAGTTTTAATTAACAGTGGTTGGCCATCAAGTCTTTCAAGGTGAAATGAAATATTACAAAGGTTAACTTTGTTTTGAGGATGCCGGTGCATAATATTGCATTCAATTCTGTACTATGGGTTTTACAGTTTCATTATAGCACATTATTCATGCCTAAGTGTAGATGTAAAGTGCTCTCGTGGGATTGCATTTTCATTTTCCAATTTGCAATTATTCTTATTTTATAAAGCTTGCTTTACCATTTCACACCTCACAGCTTTCTCACTTATTTTAATTTCCCGTTCTCCTTCTGCTTCCTCTCCTTCCCAGATCATCCAGAGGAGGAAGCGTTCAGAGATGCAGACAGAGTATGACTTTGTCTGGCCTCAGACTCAGTCCCTGATCCAGCCCAGTGAGCTCCCCTCTCCGTCTGAGCCTCACGCTTCTTCCATCGGACCACAGGACCCCCTCAAAACCTCCTACTCTCTCTGGGTCAGTCTCAAAAAACAAATACCATCCATGTCCGCTGCAGTCCAATCAAAAGTGCCGCGTCGTGTCGGTGGGTGGAGACATGTTGAGCGTTGGCCAGAAGCATTTGTTCTTCTATCGTGCACCATGTGTTTAAAGAACGCTGGTTTGGTGTTCTCACTTCATTTCACAGCACACGATATAATCTTCCTCTGTCTGTGTTCTGGTATGTGTTCCACTGGGTGGACCAGCCGCCGGCTGAGCGTTTGCCAGGTTTAAAAGACACAGGAATGTTGTTTTGGGCCGAAAGTCCCTGTAACTCTTCAGCAGCATGGGTCACATATCTGTGGTGACGATGTGGGCCGATTGAGCATTGCATTCTGGTCTCTTTCTTTTTCTAATGATCTTGTAGCTGTTGTATTGAAAGCCAGTAGTGAAGGATTTGACTCGCATGAAATGTTGCACATTTAATTCTTATTAGCAGTATTAATGTACTCTCTAAACATTGTCAAGATGTGCAGTTTAATAGATCCAGGTTCCAAAAAAAAACATAAACACATTAAAGCAACTAATTTAGAGGATTGCTAGGACTTGGCAGGCACACTCTTTAAGTTTGAGAAAGCGTTAGAAAAATTGCAAATATGAGCCGATCCTGATCGATAGCATAAATGTTTCAGGTTTGAGAAAAGAACCCACAATGTGTTGACACCCAGGTTACAGGAACACACAGAGATAAATTGCACACACGGTAACACACGCACACAAATCTGCAATCTACGCACACCTGGCGGTGGTACTCGTGGAGATTTCTCGTCCCATGTGAGAGTAAAGCATCAAAGCATCACAGTTCTGTTACCCACTGTTTCACTCAGCGGAGATCTAATACGAGGGGATCCCCCTCAGCTGCTCGGCCCCCATGGGACGGGCTCTGTTAATCAGCACTCTGCAAACACACACACTGAGACTCTATGCACGCACATGCACCCTCAAATCTACGCTGCCTTTAATATTGATCCTCTGGGTAATCTTAATGGTACTTACACACTCAAACACACACACACTCTCACACACACACACACACACACACACACACACACACACACACACACACACACACACACAAAGAGAGACTTGCAGTGCCTCTGCTGTTATGTTGTTGTTTTCTAGCTCCATCTGCTGATGAGGTTACTGACTCACAACCACAGTTGTATGTAATTGACCGGAACTGGACTAGCCAGATGGGCCAAGTTCCTCACCTTTTATATTATGTCATTACTAGCGATAGATATCATATGAAATATGTGACCTCTGTGCCTCAGTAATAACCCGTCTGAAGGATGTGTTCAGACTCAAGTAAAAAATGGCCCAAATTTAAGAAGAGGGTGATGTTCTACTTTAAATGTCCAGAGATGTCAAAAAACTTCTTCATTGAAGCATCTTTGAGAAAGAAAATGATTTTACATAACTGAGGAGTCAGAAAAGGTGTGAATCTAAATGCTATATTTCATTAATGACAGCATTTTTGTTGCTCATGAATCCTGTTTTGTGTTTTGTGTTTTGTGTGCGTGTTGTTTGCAGCGGTCACGATCAGCGTTCTCCCTCACCAGTGACGACTCCCCAGAGAAGGGTCCAGAGGAGGAGGCTGCCGGAGCGGGCGGTGGCTTTCAGGACTACGCTTCTCTGAAGAGGGAGGGCAAGGCCACGTCCCTCCCCAGCTGGAAGAGTGTCGACCGCCTGGACAACTCCAGTAAACATCACAGACTGTTTAATGTCCAGTTTTTCTTTGATTGCCCCAGATGGAGATGACATTGTGTATCCTATTTGATATTCACAATGCATTGATTAAAGCAGTTCCTGCTATATGCTGTATCTTAATGATGCAGTGCATAAGAGGGGAAAATAATTGAAGACAGACACCACGTTTTTCAATTTATACAACTTGCTCACTTGTAAGGCTTTTATGGAATTTAACTGTAAAGTTTTTTAACTCATGCCCATATATATATATATATATATATATATATATATATATATATATATATATAATCATCTTGGCACCATAAGGGGTATGAGGATTTGATCAGAATGACAATGTCATTTACTTACACAAAAACACCTTATTTTTTTACACCTTTATTGCTTTTTGGGGATAATGAAAATATAAACAATGAATGGGTTGTATTTACTGCTTCACTTAAGTTTTTAAACATCATACTAATCTTAATAAGTTCTATAACTTTAAGTTATGAATCACCAAAACACTCATCCCTGATTGCTTTAAGGGCCAAAATTAATGTAATTGTTTCGACTATTTTGGCAAAAACATGGCTAAATGCACTGCTCCTGCTGTCAAGGGCACAGAGCCAATGCCAAATGTACCAGTGGAAACAGGAGTTTGTTTCTCTAAACTTGTTCTGCTGTCATGTTCTCCAGGTGCATCCTCAGTGCTCCAGAGCCCAGACGGTAACTGGATCGCTCTGCACAGCTCACAGCTGTCTCGGCCCAGCCTGCTAACCAAGAGGAAGAGCCTGGTGTTCAGCGTGCTGGAGAAGGAGTCCGGCGTCGTGTCAGCCTACGACGGGATGGGATCCGACTCCGAGGAGAACGACGAGGGCGGCTGGGGCGCAGCGCTGCGACAGTTCCGCCGCAAACTGTCCGATGAGACTTACTCCACGGACTCGCAGCACGACCCAGAGTGGACGTACACCCAGCACCTCCCCATCACCTCACCGTCCTCCGGCCAGTACACCAACACAGAGACTCTGAACTCGGACTCGGAGACCTCATCAGTGCTATCGGCGTGTCCTCGCAAACCGCCTCACAACGTACTGAGGAGGAAAGGGCCGCCGGACACACACCTGCACCCTCCTCACCAGCCGCTCTACCAACAACACCTTCACCAGAACCTCTCTCCATACCCACTCCACTCAGAGGCACTGGACGTCAACTTCAACCCCAAGGTGAGAAACTTTGGATTGTCTTATGGAAATAATGTGAGTTATATTATTAGATGAGATAAATTACTCTGAACTTGAGAGTAAATGAAACTGATTCTGTGTTTCATTATGTAGCAGGTTGAATGTGGAACAACTCTAAGAAAAAGTACTAATACTACAATATAAAATACACAATTACAAGTAAAATAGTGTTCAAAAAGTGTTCAAAGTCCTACTGAAACTTACAGAAGCATAATGTACCAAATTAGCCTTTTCTCATTGGCTCTTTTGTTTAAATATTCTAATATATTTAGATAAAATTATTGTTGTATGCCCTTTTATATCCAATTAGTACTCCAATGTCTGAAACATGGCAAGACACAGCTCTTTTGAAAGAATATGTTTTTTCTATAATCATATTCTGAAATACAACCAGTAACTATAGCTGTCGGATAAAGGTAGTGGAGTTAAAGGTACAGTATTTCCCACTAAAATGTTGTCAATTAGAAGGATAAAGTAGCAAGTACGAGTTCCTCATAACTCCACCTGTCTGTTCCCAGGTGATGGGAGACAGCAGCGAGGCTGAGGAGAGGCAGAGTGATCCGGTCAGAAGATCACGGCGACGCAGGAAAAGCAAGAGAGAGTCGTCGACAGAGCAGAGCAGAGCTGGAGGCCAGAGCTACACAGAGTCCATCTTCCCCCTAGTACAGGTAAGACTTCTCCCTGCAACTGTAACTGGTGTTAGTCAGTGACTTTAAACGTCCACCTGTGAGAGTAGTGGAACACAGTGTTTCTCATTGGGAGGCAGATGTGATATGTGATGCGGTTCAGGCTCTCTCATCGGTTCAGCTATTCTGTAGTTGTTTGAACTTATTTTAAATGATGAGGAGTTGATGTTTGCTTACGAGTTTGTATTTATGTCCCTTTGTCTCCCCGCAAAAGGAGAACAGTGGTTTTCTACTCAACGTCATTCTGAAGATGGGTTTAAGTCAGGAAGAGTCCGTACCTGACACTGTGCCAATGGCCACAGCTGCAACCAACACCTTCAAATTAGATGCAATGACACCCGAGCCAGAGGACTTGGACACAGTGGCCCAGAATGTGCTGGCCCCCAGCCCTCCACAGCCCCACTCTCTGGCTCCGTGGTGTCAGCACTCGCCCAGCGGCTCAGGGCCACGAGACCCTTTAGAAGAGGAGCTACTATTCAGACTCAGCCAGCTGGTCAGCCGCGCCAAAAACAAAGACAGCAGCTCATCTGAGGATGAGTGCACAAAGCGGCCCGCGGACAAACAGACAGAGAAAGAAAGTTCAAAAGACACTGAAAGAGAAAGGCAGCAGGAAAGAGACCGATTAAGAGATGGGACCAGCGCTAAGGAAATAGAGAAAGCAAATGATACAGTGGAACAAGTGACTGGGCAAGAGGTGGAAAGAAGTGAGAGACTAATAATGAGTCCTTCAGTGAGAGAGGATGAACGAGTTTGGGAGAGGAGGTTAGAGATAGGAGTGGAATGTTTGGAAGAGAGTGAAGATGACCAGGACCAGAAGAGAGTAGATAAGAGAGAGCTTAACGGACAAAGTCAGAGACAACATACAAGAGATGTGAAGAAAGAGACGGGACAGAAACTCGGATCAAGACGAAGTGGATCCAGCGCGAGTTCTCCTGCTATTACACCTTCTTCCCAGGAGGGGGTGCTCTCAGACAACCAGGTAAGGAGGATAGAAGCAAGTCCAGTGGATTTGTGTCCACCACTCATCTTCTGCTTTTTGTGCCATCTTTCTGCCTTTTGATATTTATTTTGTGTTTTTTCCAACCCTCAAAAAGTCCCAGCTTCCTCTATTTATTTATTTATGACAATCACTGCTGTCCTTCTGTGTCCCTCATCCTGTGTTTTCCCTGTGTTTGTGTGTGTGTGTGTGTGTATATGTGTGTGTGTGTGTGTGTGTGTGTGTGTGTGTCTGTGTGTGTTTGTACACAGGAGGAACAGAATGACTTGGAGCAACAGCAGAAGCTTCAGTTGTTCTCCTCTGTCGAGGTATTGGCCAAAGCAAAAGGATTCTTTGGTGCCATGCTTGAGAATATATACTTCTGTAATTTAACCTCCATCTTTCCAAGCAGACAAATATCACACGTGTCCACACAACAACATGTCTGTGATTTAGTTGAATCTCCCTTTTGCAGTTGGTGTGTGCATGTTCTTATTTCTCGGTAAGAATGCTTCAGACCTCGACAGTTAAAGTAGCGGGTAGTATCAGAACATGGTGCAGCTGTCTTTACATACAGTAAAGTGGTAACAGTTTAGATTTTCAGCCTTCTGTGCTTTGCTATGGGTTTTTTAAGAATCATACTGGAAGACATCCATCACAGAAAAGCTGCAAATATCTTTATTTTTAATTCATAAAAGCCTGAAAAGGTCAGAATGCAAAACAGCCAGGCCCCGTGTGTAAGAAGCAACTCTGTGTTGTTGCTAAAGTTTTCACTTTCGTATCCTATGAATGAATCTGGCTCGATTATAAGCTCGTACTAAAATGCTTAAATTGTAGTCCTCAGTGTCAAGATACATCCATGTATCAAACAAATAAAAATTACATTCTTAAAAAATATATATTTTAAAGTCCCTTAAAAAGATTAACGTAGCAACTCCCAAAATCAACTTTAACAATTAAATTATGTCATAAACGTATGAAAAGACAAATTGCATTATGTTCCTAACTCTAAGCAGGTTTTGTGACAAGTGTGTATCGTGAAGAGACAACATGAACTACAAGTAGACAGAATCGTCATGGTTCAGCCTGAGTGTGCTGCGTGTACACTGTTACACTACACTCAGACAATACATTAGATAAATGCTTTGCTCTTAGGAATATAGATTGATAGTGACTTTCCAATCAATTGTAAGAGTTGTACGTTGAATACTTTCTTGAATAAGAACTACATGTGAAGTATGACAACGTGTATACAGTACGCCCCCAATGCTGTATGTACATTATTGTGACATTCAGACACAGTTAATGTCTAGATATAAAAAAGAACAATACTTAAATGTACCACATTGCATTAACTTGATGTAGAAGGTACCATCCCTTGGGTTAAAAGCAGTGTTTCAGTACTGATATGTCCACAGAGTAAATCCACGCCATTCATGAGCTTATGGTCAAAACCCATGCAGATGGCCGGTCGATAGGCCTGTAAAATACTCACACTTGGACAGGCACTTATGCGGCGACTCCCTGTCCTGGTGTTACATCCGAAGCGTGTGGGTCGATGTTGGTCATTTGCCGGGCTCATTATAAGCGCTCCTGTGAGTAATGCCTATCTCTTAGTTAGTGTGATCTATTTTTTATGATTTTCTCAGCTCCCTGTTACACCCATCAGGACGGCTCGGTTTGATGTGAATAAAGGAAAATGTGATATTTGTGGCTTTTGAGTCCAAATAAAAATATACATTAAGTAGTTTTTAAACCTGCCCTCTAATACAGATATTTACAAAAGGTAAAGTGTTGAATTGCCATGACATTTCAATCATTTGAGCACTGATAACATATTTAATCTTGCGTTCTGACTGTTTTGTGGTTTGTTACTGCGTTTACATTCACATCACACATTGAATCCTGAATGAGGCATCTCACAGAATCATTTCAGACAAAAAGATACTGAAAGAGCGGATCTCTGTGTCTGTGCATATCACACTTTAATGCAAATGTTGCATGAGGCAGTGGTTCCCAATGTCTTTAAAGGTCCAATGTTTCTGAAGTATTTGACACAACAGAGGTCCATAACAAGTCATAAGGTACATTTTCGAAATGTTTTGGCGGTTTTCTTGTTAATCTTGCAAACGATGTCCCAAACGACCTGACGTTTTTATCTTGTTAGTTTATCTTCTACATCAGTGTCCCTGTGACTTCCATGTCAGACTATTTGATGGGGTGATGGCCTGGTTCTTTGGCAAGGAAGAGAATATCACACTCTTACCAACCTTCGATGTTTTTCTCCATCGACCAACCCAAGCCGATATCTCAGACCGTCCATCTCTGCTTCTCAAATCTTTTTAAGACCACTCAATAGTGATTTTTTTTCTTTTTTTAAGATAAGAGGTTTGATACCTCTCATCTCTTACCCAATACTGTATCTTCTCCCTGAGTCTCTAGTTGCCACCTGAAACTTCCTTTCACACTGCAGGCTGAGAGGGATCAATACGCCTCCGATCCCACTGGTCAAAGCGTCAGCCAGTGATTCATTCATTATTGAATTACATCTGTCTCTCTTCACTGCTCTTTTCTTTTCTTGTTTACGGTTTTCATATATTCATTAAAAAACAGCTGCTTTCTTTCGGCTTCCTCCCCATTTAATTATTATTCTTTAGAGGCGGCCTGGATTTGGAAACAAGCTTGGATTTGGATGAACAAGCTGCTCCTATTAACTTTGACTGGCAGTAAACACAACAACAAAACATGATTAAGTATTTGTCCTCCATCATTTTCTATGCTGCACTTTGGGGTTGTAAGCATGTCCATATGTGCATGTTAACAAAAACAACTGAATAGGTAACAGAGAGATGAGTGATGAACATGTGCTTAGGGTCACCTTCACAATGGTCTTCTTTAAATAACTGAACTGTGAAGCTCATGGCGTGCTGATAAAAACACAAACCGTTTCAGGTTATTCCTTGAGTTAATTAGTTAATTAGTGCCCTTTACATCATTTTCAAATGGTGATTTGTAACACGTTTTCCCCCTAATGATGTAATAATGTTCCATAACTGTGACTGAATGAAATATATTTTCTCTACTGCATCACGTCCTTGTGCTCCCTTTCTCAATACGGTGGCTTCAACAATCTAACTGACTGTATTACTGACAGCTGGTCTGTGTTTGTGTTCTTCAAATAAAGCAGAAGTACTCGGCGGCCTCTCTCTGCAGCATCACCACCGAGTTGCTGAAAGTTCTGAATGCTACCGAGGAGCTGATCGATGAGGCAGGAGGCGAGGGCTCCACCCCGACTGAGTCCATGAGTGCTTCTCCCATCTCCAACAGCTCCGAGACCCGCAAGCTGAACCAGAGGCTGACCAAGATGGAGGAGAATGTAAGGATGTTCTCCCCAATAACAAAAGGTTGTGGAGATTCATTCTTATTGTAAACTGAATGTTGAGTTGCAACTAAATGTTTCCTTGTCCCCTGAAAGGTGTACCTGGCTGCTGGTGCCGTGTACGGGCTTGAGGGGGAGCTGGGGGACCTGGAGCAGTGTGCCCGCGGTATTAGGAGCGGCACCACAGACACAGAGCTGGCCTTCCTGGAGGACCAGGTGGCCACCGCAGCTGCTCAGGTTCAGCACTCTGAACTCCAGGTACTGGAGGACGTGTCCCTTTTCTCTGGAGCCGTCTTCATGTTCAGTTGTGTTTGTGCCAACAGATTTCAAAACTCACTGATACCTTTGATTTTCTTTACATTTTAATGTTGCATTCAATTGTGCCTTTAAATAAAGTCTGTGGGCCCTTTTAAGATTTCAAACATCGAGGCGAGGATATCAGCTTTGAAAACGGCTGGGATGAATGTGACTGTCTGCAATCATTTCTCCAGGTTCAAGCCAAACGCGAAGGTAACCGCCCCGAGAGAACCCGACAACTATCCTTGTTTTTACCATTAAATACTGTATGTTTGACGATGTATTCCTATCCCATTAAGGTTCTGTGGAGATGTGCACACAACTTACTAATAATGAAATCACTAAACCTGTTACTGAATAAGAACATATGCAAGTGAAAATGATTGATGAAGTGTATGATACAGATACTCCGATTACAGCCTCAAACCCTGGACTCATCACGCCATCAAAGGAGGAAGCTTCCTGCCCCGCCACTGAAAGGTATCACACAAGTTTTCATTTTGTACAAAATTACACACAAAGAAAACGAGTGTGAATGCATAAATAAATAAAATGTAAAACGATAAGAAATATCATAGTCTGAACAATGAGTAATACAAACCTCTAATGAAATAAGTATTCACTGTTGTATTGTGTTTTGGTATAACTAAAGTATATATAGGGCATAGTGCTTGCTTGAAACTAAAATTTAAAGCGTTGGATGAGCTTATCGCTCTATGTGTTGATTATTTAAAGCTGTCAGCAATGGTGCAAAACTAGTTTCATATGTTTTCAGAAATGGATACAAACCAACACATCATATATCTTCAATTACTGTCAAACAGATATTATGTTCAGTCATTACCAAATAATGATAATAATATAGTGAATACAATGCACCTTAGAGTGCTTAACAACAAATAAGTACAATAACAAAACAAACAAGCAGACAATGCATAAAGGCATTTAGAGGAAGCAATACAACAAAGCTGTTACAAAAGTAAAAAGTGAGTACAAATAACAAATTGGAGGACAGAGTCATGACAAAACCCAAAGACAATAAAAGGATCCAACCAATGAATAAACATCAAGTCAGACTGACATGGAACCAACCAGAGAATCATTTCGCATTGGATGCTGTTCATTCTTTTGTACATCCCTCCACTTATCAGACGGGTTAAAGAAAAGTAACGTAAAACCTGGAACCTGTGCTGACTCATACACTACGCTGTACCATCATCTATGCAAACTCTTCTTTCCAGAATCACTGCTTAACAGCTTTGGGCACACATGCTCTGTGTGTAAAACAAAGACAGCCGGAGATGGGGAGTGAGACTGAGACGAGGGGACCTTTAGTTAACATCTCACACTTAGCATTTTGTCCTAAAAGATGGGATTGGCATCTAAGTGGATGTAAAAGTGAATACATCTGCTAAAATTGGACAAAATCACTGAAAAGCTCCATTAGATGTAAAGCAACCAAATGAAAACAGGCACAGCACAGGGGATACGGCTGTTGTATCAACCACCAAGAAGTTGGTTCCTTTTCATGTCAGTGAATGGCCTTTCTCTGTTGGGGCTGTCTTTATTTGCATTTCTGTCTATTTTCATTCTTCGGCAGCATTCATACAATAGCGCTGATTCAGGGTGGCTTTTTCCTCACAGCTCCAAAGACAGACAGCCGGCAGGACAATGGGGCAAAATCAGTGACATGTAATCATCATTGATTGATGTCCTTTTTTGTCAATCCATCATACATTATGCTGAAGATGTATGGCTGGGGAGACTGTGCTGCCCTTTAGATCCAAGTCAGCTGGGCTCAACTGAATCATATGTTAATAATAGTTTATTTTTCTGGACAATCTAGCTTTTTGCTGGAGATATCTATTTTAAAGTCTTATTTGCTAAATGCTGTTTTTTTCTTTCTTTTTTTTGCATTTCAGTGAAGTTGGAGCCCGAGCAGCAGGTTAAAGTGTTTCAGCCATAGTTGCAGTCAACAGCACAACAAGTCCCTCAGGCCCAATTTCAGAGCCCCAGGGACGAGGGTCCGTCTCCTCCAGTGCCTTGACCCAGTGTCCGCCTCCAGCTGCAGGCCAAGCAGGGGCCAACACCTGCCCCATGTGACCCACCAAGCACTCAGCCCTCAGCCAGGCACGGTACCCCGTCAGTCAAATGCCTCTCAGAAAGGATGACTCTCTCTTTCCTCTTCCCACTTCATTCTTCCTGTTCTCCTCCTCACCATGCACATCATATCAAGCAAGGATGACTCAACAGTCTGTGTCTCTGCCTTAAACATCCGTGAACACTCTTCATGACCCAATTGAATAAGAATACATGTACAGACAAAAATAACTCATTTACTTTTTTCTGTCTGTTTGCAAGAGTATTGTGATTTACTGTATAATGAAGACGTGGAAAAATCATGTGAAACTTTCTGTGATTCAATATCCCAAAAAGAGGCTGAGCCGTGTTTTATACTGCATCTTCAGTGACATGTCATGAGGAATGTCATCATACTGTCCGCCCCTCAAGATCTTTTTTGGTGTCTGTTTTTTCACACAGACACACAGCCAGCAGATAGTAATCCTAATTTGGGGAACAATGTTACACCTTTTGACATTTTAACCATTTTAATGATCCATGCACCTACCATAAAGTGTTTAGAAACACACAAAGTATTCGGGCCAAAATCGTTTTTGCTTGATGGCAATGATAGAATACAAAGCACACTTTCAATTTTGATAACAGCCTCAAAGAAAATAGGCATACGAATAATTTTGGTTTAGTTTTTTGCCAAGAGTTATAGGAGAAGATTGATAGCACTGTAATGTCTCCACAGTGAATACGTAGTCTGTTAGCATAGCTTAGCATAAAGGCTGGAAACAATAGAAAACAGCTGGATTGACTCGGTTTAAATAGGTACAAATATTAGCCAAGTAGCACTTCTAAAGCCCACGGATAAACCCATTTTTCTTTTGTTTAAACTGTGCAAAAAGGCAGATGTTGTTACCTTCAGAGAGAGCCAGACTTGCTGTTTCCTCCTATTTCAGCCGTTAAGTCTTTAAGCAAGTCACCTATCTTTAGGATAACTACAGACACACAAGTGGCACCAAATGTATCATCTAACTCTCAGCAAGAAAGAGAAATGCTGCAATTCCCATAATGTCCAACTATTCCTTAGATAAATGCAAGTTCTCAACATTAACTGGAGAAATGCTCTCCCTTTAGAAAAAGACAGCCTTAATGTGGAAGCTTTCACATTGAAATGAGTTGAGATGAGGTTTGAACGTGAGAGTCTTTGTTTGACATTCAGCTTTTGGTCTGACAGCCGTCCGCTGTGCAGTATTCTTCAACCCAAAGTCATCTTCTTTGTTTACTTTCCAACATTGTGGCCTTTTATTTCAACAAAAATGTATTCTCATGTTGTCCCTTCGCTGGGTCACGTCTGAACTTTTGTGTTACATTCAGAAAATCTTGTAAAGATTTTTACAAAATGAAGTCTGACGGGCTATATAACAAATGCCATAAAACCATGATTTTGTTACAAGCAATTTATTTTTGTACTTACTGAGCATTTGTAAGCAATACTACTAAAACAAGTCCTATTGCAAATTAAAGGCTTTATTCTCTCCTCATGGAGCCCTCCTCAGTCAGTCCTATCAGACCTCAGGCGATGCATTTACCATCTGATATTCTGCCAGTAATGACGGTGGTAGATGTTACAAAAGCTTGGGTGACAATAGGCATTTTTTGAGCGGCTTGTGCGATTCATATTGTATTTGTACTCCTAAAACACGAGATTTGAGAATTCTGCCTTTCATTTTATTTTTTTATTTTTACTCTGACCACTTACATAAGTCAGAATCTCGGTTAGCCATGCATACTAGTTGTCAACGTTGTTGCTGTGGCTATCGAGCATCTTAAGAGCAGAGTTGGATTTCCAAATGGACTGCTTGAACTAAGAGGTGTGATCTTCTGTGTGAATGCTCTGCCCCTTCTATTAGTGACCTTTTCATCCCAGCCTTTCACATCTCGGGTTTTGCACATTGATTCTGTACTTTTGTCAATCTTGTTCTGCCGGAGGTGTCGATGTTTAAAAGCATGTTTGTGATTTTTATCAAAATGTACTGTATGTAAAATTCCCCACAAGAAGCACAGCCACAAGGGTCCAATCATCAGTGTCCTGTATTTTTCTAATGTAAAAAAATATATAATAATCTCATCACAGAATTTATTAATATATGTAAATGTGTGAAAAGATGAATATGATATAGAATAATATGTGTATTGCCCAATCATAGTTGACCAATATTTCAGTGTTGTGTGCAAGAGACTGTGTATAATTGTCATGACTCGTAGGGCTGGATTCACACAGGACGTCTATGTAATATGTAACTGTGTCCCAGATATTCACGCAGAGCTAAAGACAGATGCTACCTGTGTTCGTGTTTCAGTGTGAATGATACGATGAGGTTCACTGTGCACAGCTCCACAGGTGGGCCATTCAATTTAACGCGCAATCGTTTGTTGCAATCCATATGTTAGGGAAAATACTAACGAGCAAAAAATACAGTTTCTCTATGTGCCACAGTACTCCGAGACAAAAATGTATTATAAAATGAATAAAAATTGCAAATGTAAAGCTTTCCCTTTTTGAAAGAAATGGTTTGGTTTGCACCTGCAAATACAGAAAGGCTACAGGCAAAGGGACGAACAGATATAATCACAACATCCTGGTTTATTAATCAATATAGAATGCATTTTTATGTACATATATCAAGGATCCTATCAACCAAGGCCTCACAACAGACAGCAGAGTGAAATACAGGTAAGAGCTAGAGCAAACGACTTCATCAACTCAATCAAGATTTTTTTAAATGAAGACACTCTAGAGTTTGTAGATGAAGGGAGAAGGACTCGCTGTCATGGTAACCAATCCCTGTCCTCCCCATCCAGCACTGTCCCGAACTTGTCCTTGTTTCTGAGGTTGTTGAGCAGCAGCCCTAACGTCAGGAGGACCGGCTGCACCGCTCTGCTGCCCACAGCCCCCACGCCGCTGTGCCTCTTCCCGAAGCGCCCGATGGGTCTGACCCCACGGCCCACGTACCAGAATGGGTCTATCTCTGGACCTGGACACCAGACCAAGAAGATTAATGGAGCTAATTATGTTTACAATAATATCACATTATTAGTACCATTCGAGTGGCAATAAGTCCTGTGGTTCTAAAAAACTAAAAATATTGTTTTAAAATGAAAAAATTAGTGTTTGTCTCTTTTTTGTTAATATAGATTAGCACTGTGTTAACATAAGATGATTTTGTAAGCGGATTTGATATATTCAGGAACTATATGGAGACATTATTTTGAAGTCATTGTGGTATAAGTACAAATAAAAATCTATACATTTATGGTGTATTACTGTAGCATGGTAAAGTATATAGAACATAGTATCACACAAGTTTCCTTCTTAAAGTTCTGTTCAATATATAATAAATCATTCAAAATACATTAATATGCACACATGACTGGGACCACTGTACAATACAAATAAATAAAGTAACAAAATAATACACTTGCTAGATTAGATGACACGCTATAGAGTTCCACACATTGGGGAGAAGGATTTTTCTCATAAGCGAACTAAAGTGTTGAGCATCGCCCTTTAAATCAAATAACTAATTAAATGCAATAATGTGACTCAAACAGTCATACTCATAAAAAAACAGACGCCCGAGCCGGGGACTCTGTAGGCTACATCTAATATTAAAAAAGAAGGATATGTTCAAGTATCTTACAACAAATCCCTATGGGAACAAAAAGTTGTAATAAGTCCCTGAACTCACCACTCAGAGCCATACACATTGTGTATCTTCTAAAACGTGTCTTGCCGTTGTTCCGTCTCTCCTCTCAAGTCTCACAAGTCTCCCTCGGGTTACAATAAACACACAAAATCACGTCTTACTTCTGTTGTCGACATTGTGAACGATGTGGAAGTCGTGCTCCACCGTGGCGCTGTGAGCGCGGCTGAAGCTGCAGGAGACGAGGAGGAGCAGCGCCACGGCGGCGGGCAGCCAGCGGCTGGTCAGGACGCAGTGCCGGACATCGACCGCTCCGCACGGCAGCATGCTGCAGTCCCTGAACGCACCCGAGAGGATCTGGACGGATGGTCAGTCACGTATCACTCACCGTTTAATTTAGGACACTGAAAACAGAAAGACCCGTGAGATAAAACCAGGAGAAAAAGCTGAAACTGATACAATTAAACTTATACAAATATCTTAATATCATACAATCATAGGAGGAAATTATTTATAAGAGGTTAACAAATACCATGACATAGGATTAAGTCATTGCAATCGTATCACAAGGATGAGTACCAAAAGCTCCTATAATAATATAATAATCTGAAATTAGGATTTAAAAACACAATATAGCAATATTATATGTGAGCCCATTCACCAAATTGAACAGGCTAATGTGGTGTAGCAACAGTTATAGTGTTAAAACAGTTACCACAAATTCAACTGGAGTATCTATTCTAAAGAAGAAAAATAAGCAAATAACCTATTAGTATCCTCATTATCTGTAATACAGTGAATGTGTCCGGCTGTAAAAAATAAGTAAAAGAAAAGAATAATGTAAACCCCACAGAGCAGCTCCTTACCCTGAACTTTGGGACCAGGCTGAGGTCAGTTGGCAGAGGTCTGGAGTTGTTATTGTTCAGTAGGTGTGCTCCAGCTTATATATCCATGCTGCTCATGGTGTTGTTGGATGATGAATCAAGAACGTCAGTCAACCACAGTGGTCCCAGACTACAGGATGCATCAGCCACCTCCCACCTCATCTCCTCCCACTCTTTAAACCCCCACATCTCTTTGAGAAAGGAGATTTGGTTTGGGAAATTTCCCGATGTCTGTCACGCAGCAGGGCAGTCCATCAGGAGGTCAATAACACACGGACAACTTAGAATTAGTGAACACGGAGAGACCGGACACCCCAAGTAGGCTGTGGTGGGCGTTTTTTGATGATCCTTCCATCAATCAGCCTGATCACAAGGAGCAAGGCAGAACATAAGCAGCTAATGCAAAAACCTCCGTGAATTCTCGTCATCGGAAACTCCACTTTTTGAAGTTTCTTGACAATAATCAGCTCCAAAGAGAGCTTAGTATGTACTTAGTATGATAATTTTAGTATTGCAGCTGGAAAGGTAATATTTTAAATGAGTGAAAGCAAGAAACACAATACAAAACTGATTCAGGGCGGAGGCAGAGCATTAAATATACAAGACATACGTGGAGATGCATGTGAAGTCATATTCGTGTCAAACCCTGAGAATGTGCTGAGAGGTGACAGTGATGAGAGGCCAAGGGGAGGAGAACTTCCCTCACTGACATGTAGTGTAAAGTCCTCATGGCCTAACATGATGTCCGGAAAGGCCACGACACTGAGTGACGGTTCTGCTCAAAATGAATCACTAAGATGAGACCATAATACATTCATTTCAACTACAATTTGGATGGGGCTCTTTTGTAAATTAGTGAAGCTCATTTGCAGAACCAAGTTGATGGATTCTGCAGTAGATGTAGAGGTACAATGATTAAGATAAGGTAAGATATACTTTATTGTCCTCATGGGAAATTTGTCTTGGGCTCCGAGCCGCTGCATCTCCCAGTACACTTGCCAGCATCACAGTCCACATGTACGCAGAGAATATAGATAATGCAAACACTTAAACATGAACATGCTTAAATTCACATGTTGACAACAGTTACAAATAATAAAAACAGGTGTGGTCAACACAGATAATAAAAACTAAAGTCACAATATATTAGTCCCCAATATAACATGTCATATAGATCTACTTGTTGCGAATAAATAATTTGATGGAGGTTGGAATTAATTAATTGTTGTACTGATTTGGCTAGTCAATGCCAGATTAGTCAATGAATCATCTGGTTAATCGACTGAATCACATCGGTATCATCAATTAGTCATTTAAATACAAAATATCCGCTGCTCAATTTCTTTTTCGAAAATAATCAATCGGGACAATCGACTCATTGATTATTTAAAGAAAGAAATCAACAGATGAATCTATAATGCAAAAAAATTAGTTGCATCTCGACTGTGACATTTTAATACAAAGAACTGTACAGAATAACAGTGAAATGTCAGTTTCCTTACAATGTGTATTTTTGGTGGGTGAATCATTACGATCCAGTTGAAATAAACTTTTCCCTCTACAATATGTAAAACTGTATTAAAGAACATTGGGATGATGTCACTGCCTGCATCACAAGTGACTAAAGGGCTGTATGTGAGTGTCCATGTGTGTACGTGTGTGTCCATGTGAGTGTATGTGTGAGAGAGAGCATGTGGCTCCAAATATGAGAAGAAAACTACCTGCGGATGTTTAATCACGCCATAACATGGAATAATCCTCAAATAATGAAGGTAATATGATTTATTATCGGGAGCCTTGATTTGAAAAAAACTGATTTGTTGTTTCTTCTTGGTGCCCCGGTACAGGCAGGTGTGAAAGGTTTAGTCATCCTTGTTTTGTGGGTAAAATGTAATCTTTATGATGCTACTCATGAATAATTATCAAGACAAATATATTTTCTACATTGCAATGTTATATTTTTTTCATTCTAAACCTAATTTGTATGTATCCTAATCACCACTGCTCTAAATTCAAATAATCACTGTATTTGGTTAAAAAATACACTGCTCCGGTCCACGTTCTCCACTCTCAAGATCGGTTCCGTTGTATCATAATCTTACATGTGACACGATGACATCACGGCCTCATCAGCACCTGATTAAATGGCTTAATCTCCTCTGTGTTATCGCTGTTTTTGTGAATGGAGGCACAGAGGTGTGTGTGGTATTGATTGAGAAAACCCTGCTTGCCCAATGATTAACAGCCTGAACCGGCCACACGGAGCTCTAAATCATTCCCCTTATACGCGCTACCGTATATTTTGTTTAATTGCCTCATAATTCGTGACCCACAGAGTGCGTGGGCAGGGACATTCATTGACCAGGTTTGGGTGACCCTCTGTCTTCAAATGCTTTCAATCGGGAAGCCAGTGGTCAGCGGGGACATTTCTTTGAAGGTATGTGTTCAGGGTTTCCTTCAGAACAAACGGCATTGAGATTGCAAGTTTCCTAGATAAAAGTTTTGCAGTATTTTTCATTCACATAAACTTGTACGCTGTGTATAAAGTAATTCAACAATGGATTAATGAGGAAATGTGTTACAGCCCATCAAAGTTGACATGGTGTTAGCGTCCAGGGCTGGAGGTTACAGGTTCTAATGAAAGGGGTCTCAACCTGGATGGTCGTGACCACATCCTCCTCCTCCTCCTCCTGAAGCCTGTTTAGAATCATTCCACTGCAGGGATGAAGTGATTGGAAACAACATTTAGCAGAAGACAGTTTAACATGTCGCAGCAGGAAAAGCGCACAAAAGCACTGAATAGAGTAATCAATGATGGCTGAAATTCCGCTTTGGTTTTATTGTGCATGCCGGCTCACATATGATGGGACGCCTGACTAGAATGAAGCCATACTTAATGTTTTCATCAATGTCTGGGCTTCCCATACAGTCTAAGGCCAAATGATCTGCTCATGTAAAAACCTCTGTACTATTGGAATGACCTGAATATGCCATAGCTTTGTGTCTCAGATTACTTTGTGACAGTGTGTGAATCCTTGTAATCCAAAATGATAAAGTAGAATATTACACTGCACACAGGGCCTGCTAACCTATGTGCATTAAACTGCTGTTGTGAGAAAGGACATCATTGATGTACTGGTTATTTGTGGATGTTATGAATCAAATCTTAATTAAGTATTACTGCAAACAGCAAATAAACTATTCTGTTTTGCAATGGATAAATATACTAGTTTTGTTAAAGTATACAGGCAGCAAGTTACAGCATAGAGATAAACTCATATGTGCACCACGGGTCATAAAAAACATAATGAATAGATAAATATCACAAAATACAGCAACATCTGTATAAAGAGAAGGGGGATCATGAGACGTTTCCTTTATTTCAAGAAAAGTAGCAATACCACAATTTAAAAGTACTTACAAGTAGGTCGAAATGTCACATAGCAAATTGTATCTCATTATACAGAATTACCTAATTAGTTTACAGGTGTACTTGTAATTATATCATTATTGATGTAAGAAGCATGTATCATGTTGGAGGTTGAGATAGGACACATTTTATTTGCTTTATACTGCCAGACCATATTTTACTAGCTGGTTGAATGTTTTTAATATTTTTCCTATAAGACAACAAAAATACACAACAGCAGAATTAATTTCAGGAAGAGAGGGGAGGATTTATAATGTTTTATATGAGATGTTTTGCTGCCCCTTTGTGGTAAAACTATATGCACACATATACTTTATATAACGCTAAAGGCTTCTACTTCACTGCATGGATAGCAAATATTTCATCCTTGAAATATATATATATATATATATATAAATGTGTGTATAATTAGATAAAGGTTAGAATATGGAAGTAAAGTTTATGAATCTGGAATTAAATTGCAGATTTAGGAAGTTACTTTTATAGTGGAGTGTAAATATACAGGCTATATGATAAGATCCAGACACAGGAAACACGGGGTCTGTCACAAGTTCTCCATCATATTAGTTGTTTTCATTTTATTTGCTGGTTTAATGAACTCTCATATAATTTCAGACCCGGCCATTCACACCTGGTCATTACTAATTCCCTTCACCTGGTTCTCACGCCCATCTCACCTGCAGCAGCCCGTCCCTTCGTTAGTCTGTCAGTATTTAGGGGCCCTCACTTGCCCTTGTCCTCTGCCAGATTGTTTTGTGTTTTCTTGCCAAGTTCTCCAGCGTTAAGAATGTGAATTCCGGACCTGCCTCCCCTGACCTCTGTTTCTCCGCCTGCCCCTTTCTGGACGTGTTTGCCCTGTGGACTGATCCCCTGATTTGGACCCTGCCTGTTTTCAAGTAAATACATTCATCTTTCTGTCTCAGTCGTGCTTTTTGGCTCCAGTTTATTGATTCTTGACAGGATCTACTTCTGCGGTTCTAGCCTAAGAGTTTAAATAGACACGCACAATTCTAATTTCTTCAGTGTGTAAACTGTTTGGTTGTAGACATTTTGATTACTTCAGAATCAATCAAACAAATTAAACAAAACTAAGTTATAGTTGTTTGTGACTCAGACTCCTCTGTGCATCTTACATCAGGTACATCCTTTGCCAGAACTCACTATTTGAAATAATGGCAACATATCTGAGTATTAAAAAACAATTAAGGCAAAGTCAAGATAAAAAAAGAAAATACAGATGGAAGAAAACAGCACTGCGACCAGTAGATAAGGGGAAGCTATTTATGTTCAGTTCTAAGTACAAAGTGTGATGAAAAGAAACAAGAGCAGGTAATAGTGACTAGTTTAAGAATAGGACACGCTAATCTGAAAGGCACTTACTTTTTGAACACCGCAGGTAAACTGACAGAAACAGAAGAATATTTCTACTTTTTCAGTTTAAAGCCGTTAGTTGCAGAACAGGGCGGTTCAAGGTTTCATTTATTGTCTTTGTGGTAGAGGGTAGAGGACGTCCAGGGCCATGCACATCCCATGCCAGTTTGTAATGTTTATAGCCATGAGCTTTTTGTTGCTCCTGTCAAAGTTAACAAGAGCTTGACCGTTAAATGTCCAAGAGATATATAGCTGCTTTTGAGCTTCATCTGGATGGCGATGTGTGAAAAACATGTCAGGTTGTTTGGGACGGTGATTCCCAGGAACTAAAAATGTTCACTTACTTTACCTCAGCACTAGTGATGTAGACAGGGATGTGTGATGGATGAAAAGGTTAGTGCTAACAAGAGCAGCATGAAAGAATACAATGGAGTGGAATGGAAATGAACAAGGCAGCAGTGGTGGTTGGACCATCCAATCAATGTCAGTGAATATACCCGTGCATTTCAAGGCAAATAAAGGTATCAAACACGCATTTCTACTTTGCAGTTAAATATGTAACATTTATCCCAACACTGACATAAGGACATCTTATTCATATAATTCAGTATATTAGGTTATTATATATAAATATATCCTATAATATAATCACATGTATAAATATCCTACAATATAAATCACATATATATATAAAACATGTTTATTTATTAAGATGCTATTATATGAACCTTGTTATTCTGCTTTCACATTAAAATGTTGCAAAATGTTCCTGCGACGAGATCTCATGCAAAGTCAAAGTACAGACGCGTGTGGAAGTGCAGGAAAAGCATACATTTTGCGCAGATATCCTATTTTACGAATATTACTGGGTATATTCCATATCTCCAAAATACAAATATTGAGAATTCGTATCATGAATATATATATATTATTATAAAATAATAATTTTGGTATACTTTTTTTGGTGTCTCAAGGTGGCCCTCTATTGGCCAGCCGCCACTGCAAGGCAGATTATATCAGTTTTAAGTGGAGAAAAAGCTGACAATCCGCACACTGTACGTTAACTACGTCCACAAGGTGGCAGCAATGCAAAACTACGGATGCGAGCTGTCGTTAAAACTCAGAGAAGAAGACAACCTACCACGCATGCGCAATATGAAACGAAAGCATACGTACTAGATACACTTCAACAACACACTCATCGCTCCCAGGGTCCATCTATTGGTCATAACCTCAGTGTTGCAAAGGGAATGGGGTATCTCGAAGAGTAACTACTGTTATTGCTTCTCAACCAACAGGAAGGACTGAATCTGCCTGAAGCGACGCTTGAACAAAAACGGAAGAAGAGAGAAGTGAAACCTCGAGCTGGGGCTCCACTTTATGGAAGTCGCTCCAAACAGTTGACAGACGACGTGCTCGCTTCTTGTTGTCAGTGTGCCTATTAAATATTCATCGACGAGATGCGATGTAAGAAAGGTCGTTGACGGACAGTTCAACCGAGGGCGGGTGCCAGCAGGAGGTAAACGAGCCACTGTACCGCGTCTCTGTGTCCTCTATGCCTCTGCTGCCAGGATGTCGCTGAGTTCAGGCGGTTGGACTCAACCCCCCGGCTACACACCGGACCAGTCCGCCGCCCTCCTCGCTCACTATGGGGCCTCGCAGTCCCAACTCGGCTGCCGAACCGTCCTCATGTCGGTTCGGGTGTCGGTGTGCCATTCCGGTATTCGGCCGCTGTGTCTTCCTGGAGCAGGCGATGAATCACTCCGCCTGCAGCTGAGCATGGACCCGGGGAAATCCGGGGAATTCCGGCTGTCGCTCCAGGACAGCAGCGGGACCGGCCGGAGTGTGGTGAGTTCAGGGCACCACGTAAAGTACAGTTGGTGTGGTGGTCGTGGTCCAGTATTAATGAGGGGGGACATTTGACATTTGACAAATGTGTCCACGGGATTACTTTGTGTAATAGATATGACTTCATTTACATAGTGCAAGGGTTTTTAGTGTGTGGAAATACTGGCTTGTTACCAGGGCTTCAGATTATTTTGGTGACGTGTCATCAAATGTTTATTTCGGTACAAATGACGCAACATGGGAATTCATTTTCAATCTATTAAACCTGGTCTCAAGATAGAATAAAGACATGTTTTTGTACATATCACAGTAACTTCCAATAAGATTAAAGTAGTTGCCACGCCAGGAACCAAGAGCTTTTGGACCTTTAGAAGGTCAGGGCCCAGTTGGTAATCCAGCACTGCTGGGGACCCTGTAATGAGAAGCTATGTCTACACTTGACCTCTCAATATAGGTTGTATATTAATATCTATACGTGTCACAGGCCTGAAGAGGTTCAGGAAAAAAGCTAAGAATAGTGGAAATCAGAAGATGCTACACATTAGTGAAGCATGACTTTTTTTTCTTATTTATTACTATATTAAGACGACAGGGAATAATAATCAAGCGACCCCTCACATTTGTGTTTCTGACACCTTGGAGATATCCTCAGGTTAGAGAGCACAGGTGCAGATGATCAGTGTTCAGGCCACTGTTTGCAAGCACCCATCCCTTTGAGGAGGCTGAGGATGCTGAACTCTGCTCTTCGTAGAAAACCAAACTAAAACAGATTCAGTGTAATTCAACAAATCTCCAATAAGTCCTACAGTCATCAAATTGATAGTTGTTGTGTTTGTTGAAACTCATATAACTCAATGATATGGTTTGGAGGCTGTAGATTGTGGGTTTTGCTGATTTTTCATCTCATTACAATAAAAGGGGTTTTGAAAAATTGTGCTCTACACTCATCCTAATTCAGCACCTATGGAGAACTCTGCAAGGCCTTTCATTGTTTGTAATAACTGCAGTTTCTTAAACAAATGTTTATTGACATAATATGGCATTTTCTGTTTTCCATTTTCTTGGCCACACACTGTAACAGTGCATCTATATTTAAAGTTGTTACCCAACCCAATGTTCCCTACCTCATCACCTTTATTCTAACTCCCTGTTCCTCCTTTTCCCCAGGCCGTCGCTGAGTTTGATCTGAGGACAGTCAAATATGAGGTGAAGTCACCAAAGTGCCACGAGCTGAGTTTGGTGGCGCCTCCACATGACCGCATCAGCTTCAATTTCCGCTGTGAGCAGGAGGCTCAGGAGTGGGCTACAGTGGTGACTTCTTCACTAAGAGAAGCACTCAGAGGTCAGTTGTTTGTCTTCCTAAATGCTCACTGTTATTTTAGAGAACAACCACAGCAAGAAGGTGGGGGAAATGTAGATACGTCAAACCGTGTAACATGTTCCTTTGAGCCTTTCTAAACCTAAATGGGACAACGGGCAGGACAAAATCCCTGTGGCGTGTACTTTGGTGGATTTCATTTGCCCTTCAGTGAACTTAATTGAGCTTCTTGAGTCATGTTTGTTCAGTATTTTTTTTTTAACAAAAGAGCTTTTCACTGCTCATACTTTGGCTTCAGGGGGATTTCAATAAATCAGTCTGCTTACTTACATAATATGTCCATGTTTGCTCACTCGTATGCATGGAAATAATAAAATAAAAGTAAAGAAAGATGAAAGAAAGTATAAAAGCTATATGTTATTGTGGAATAATAAAAAAACGGTGTTATTGCTTTTTAGGTTAGCAACAGTGTCGGTAACACAACTTCAGGCCTATGCTTTTCAACTAACTTGGCATACAATGATAAATAACCATCCGAGATCAGATCAAAGTATTCACCGTGTTTTTTATGTTCCTGACTGTTGTACGAGAAAGTGTCTCCGTTAAGATAAATGTTTCCATTCCTGTGTAGACGAAGAGTTGAAGATTTCCGCTCACAGCAACAGACAGAAACAACATTAGACAATAGGGGCTGTGGACATGTTGATTGGTGTGTCTTTTTCTTGGGTTTTCTTTCTTTAACAAATGCTTTGCCTTGGTTTTCCACATTTTGCAGTCGCCCCTCAAGATAATGATCCACAGCGTCTCCTAGATGGTCTCCATCATCAGAACACCGTGGCCTTGCAACGAACAGGTGTGAACGTTGAGCATCATCCATACAATATGGATTATTAGCAGTTAGATATGATGTAACTAATTCATCGCCTACCTCACTCATTTTATTCATTCATTCCTTCATTCATTCATGAAATCCTTTTGGCCCTCTAGTGGCTGTTTGGAGGTATGCAAACATCCTCTGCACACACTTGCCCGTATGTTCACCCGTGGGGGCATGTCTGTATTTCCTTGTGTGTGTATGTGTGTGTGTCCATCTGTAGAGGATACCTGCATAGAGCTGACCCGAGCCATAGAAGCAGGAGACATGCAGTCTGCTTCTGACTTTGCTGCCACACTCGCCCGACAAAGTGCCGCACTCAAGATTCAGCCGTCTGACAGAGACTATGAAGACACAGAAATCAAGTAAGAGCTTTCACATTATTCATTATTATTTGTTAATTAATGATTGATTTATATTTTCAAAATGTGACAAAGTAGCTCATGATGCACAGTTTAAACTAAATGTGGTTTAATGTCTTGTGTTTGATTTTATTGAACAGCTTGGCTGTTGCCGTAGAAGATTCGTCTTCATCCTGTTGTGTCACGTTCAAGGTTTCCCCGCATATGACCACCGCAGCACTAAAACAGCAGGTTAGTCTGAAGGATGTCTCTTCTTCATTTGTGTCCTGTAAGAATCATGTCAACTGTATTTATATAGCTCAAAATCACGAATCACATTTTACAAAAAAGAACCATTATAGTCTATCAAAAAGGTTAACATTTCTCACTGTCTTGTTTGGTTTTCTACCACCTCAGATGTTTCTTGAGTATGGCTTTCACCCGCGGGTGCAGCGCTGGGTGATTGGCCAGTGTCTGTGCACTGACCAGCGCTCTCTGGCGTCATACGGGGTCCGTCAGGCTGGGGACACAGCCTTCTTGTACCTCCTCTCAGCCCGTCATGCTCGCTTAACCCTCCAAGTCCTCCAGCAGGACCAGGAGAGTTCCCTCCTCCTCAGTCCACCATCCCTGTCTCTCCCCACTCCTCCCCTCACTGCTACCTCTGCAAATGGCCCCTCATCCCTGGACCGGAGGCCTTACGTCACCCTGCCTACAAAACTCCATACCAGCAGCAACACTGGTGAGTGAGAGCATCAGCGTGTGGCTTTGTGATGGGTATCAGTTACGATTTTCTTTTACTTTTCAATGTCATTGAGCTCACATGAGCTTATACTTGCTTATTAAACATCTATCCATCCAATATCCGTAACCGCTAATCCTGTTCAGGGTCGTGGGGGTGCTGCAGCCGATCCCAGCTGAAATTTGGTACAAATCGGACAGGTCGGCAGATTATCGCAGGGCGTGCATTAGAACACAATAAAGGATTGATACACTTGGTGCCCAGCGAATGGATTCATGAGTGTAATTTGTTTCCCATCACCAATAATGCCTATGAAAAACCCAATGGTGTATTTTTTCTCGGTTTCTTTAAATACTGTAAATGTCAAACTCTTTTTAGTAATAGAAATAAGAAGTAGCCTGAAAATATTTCAATTTTAGTTATAACATATTTAGGACCTGCGCTATTTAGAGCAGCTGCCCAACACAAAGTTAAAGCAGTGCTTTACAAGTAGGAAAAGATGCAGCAATACAAGAAGATATCACCTTTGCATTAACACCTAAATGTGCTCCAATGTCTTGTAATAACTATATACTCTTCTAGCGTGATATTTAAAAAGACACAATCTTTTTAGTTGTGGGAAAGTTGTGTAATTCTACCAACGCTGACTGTATAGAGATCACTGCCCCAACTACATGTTGGCTCGAGCTCCACCTTAGTGGTGTTGTGACTCTTGAAACATCTTCTATACATGTGATATTCTAGTGTTGTTTAACATATCCACATCCAGATGGAATATGCTGTTTAAATGACCTTTTATGTCATATCCCAATAATGGAATATTTTGTAAATGTAGTAATTGACAATGCAATGTTATTTCTTTTAGACCTATTGGATTAATAAACCACAGACGGTCAGGAGAACAGACTGTGGCTAGAATTGTTTGAGTACATGAGGGTTTGCACTTGCATACAGTACAAATCAAAAGTCGCATACAGAGAGGCACAAACATTAATAAACGTAATGAATGCACATATTTCAATGTCACTGGTTGCTTATTAGTTGTAATTCTACTTTTTTTAAACTTTGAACTCATTCAATGTTTCAGGTGGGAACGAGAGAGGAAACATCAGTGAGATCAGCGATCCCATCAACCTGGAGATGTCTCAACTCAATAAAGCACTGAGCCCCAGCACAGCCTCCACCAAGGTAATATACAGTAGTTATGGTGGTTACATTCAACTAGTGTTTCTTTAGTCACACACTGTTTTTAAAATGTTCATTTTTTGGGGATAAAGTATGTTATAAGAAAAGTAATTCGATGAGACAGAACTTTCAGGTAGTGCTGTTCGTCTCTCTTTACCGATCTGCTCTGTGCCTTAGGGTTGGTCGTGCCCTTCTTGCACTTACATTAACAAACCAACACGGCCGGGCTGCGAGATCTGCAGTACAAACCGCCCCGACAGCTACGTCATCCCTGGGGGATACCGACCAGATGCACTGGAACTCAGACGGATCCAGCAGGAGAAGGAGGCTGTCCAACAGTACCAGCAGGTATGGAAAAGCTCAATCACACCTGCACCACCGAGCATACCGTGCACCCAAAGTCTTACATACAGGATACAATGATACATCTGGATGTATGAACCAGCATATTCTTTCTTCTATATATTTTTTGAGTAAAACCTTATTGTGGCGTCCCATTTGGTAGCATTAAACAGAAGGGTTCAACAATAAGCCTCGGTCAAACACTATTTAGTAAAAAAAAAAAAAAAGCTCAGAGGGAACACAGGGCTCCAAATATGACAAATTTCTAAGGACGGGAAGTATGAAATTGATTCAAAGTCGACATTTGAATTCAAATTTGCAGGCCCTCTCAGGTTGACTCTCTTCTCTTCTGTCTGTTTTTTTGAAGGAGAAAGGGAGAAGAGAGGTGCTGAGGAGTGCTGGGGCTCAAAACGACTCCCTTCTGTATAACCTGGACCAGGACTACTGAACACACACAGACACATGTATTATTTATGTTTCCTTCACAGACAGTTTGAACTTCGAGCATAATTTCCATTGCACTCAGCAGACACTCACTTTTAGATTTAATAAGAAATAATCATGTGCCTAACGGTGTATGTGCGTAACCTACGTCTAACTGTCAATGTGCTTTAATTGAAAGCATATGTTTCTGTTATTTCTACCCTGAATTTTAATAACTATTTTTAAGATTCACAGATACCACCAAAGTCTATTTCAGGCTTATTTCATCCTAATATTGGTCAAATAAGTAAACCAGGTGGTGGCACAGGTGCATCACTGGCTCCAGTGTTTTGTATGTTCATACGATTTAACAGTAACTGTCAAAGGTTATTCAAATGTAGCAACTCCGTTCTGGTGAAAAGTAGTGCCTGACTGATACTGGATGTCAGAGACTAATATTGACATCTGAGTTTAAAAGAAGTAGTTTTCCTTTGTCACATAAACACTTGTTTTGGCCCTGCAGCCTGTACCACGGAGCAAGCTCACGTTAGTCTGGCTCTCTTGGGGTTCCCTGGCCTCACCACTTGTAATCTCTTGTGTCCCTGTCAGGGTCCTGTAGGACTCTGAACTTCCTGTGAGGTCGTCAAGGGTCAGGCTGTGTTCAGGTGTTGGCGTAGTCCTCTGAAGTTGACCTGCGTAGGAGCTTAGTGAAGCCCAAAGATATCTGGCTCTTACCTCACTTAGTGGGTACAAGCGCCAAATAGATTGGTCAAAGTCTAGGGAAAAGGTTTTGAAAGATGGTGCCGTATATTGATAATCATGATCACTGTTGACTTTCAGCAATAAGTGATCTTTTATAATAAACGCCTAAAGAGCCACGTATGCCGCCAAGTTGAATGTATTAACCTGATTGTTAATTTTGCACTGTTAATTGTTTATACTCTTTGAAACACATTGAAATAAAATGTTTATACACAATGAGCGTGTCTGCATGTGTAAGTTGGCCAACAATACTTTAATTGTCTGCATTGACAAAGTCATCGTGCCCCTATGATAAAAAAGTGAGGGTAATTGTTTACATATTATTAGCTTAACCATCTTAACAACACCACCCTTTGACCAGGCAAGGGAAAAGGAGCGCAGGGAGAATTTTGCCAGGCTAGTGATGATGGATGGTCAAGACCTGCTGCCTAACCCAGAGTCTGTGGACTGTAGGATCTGCTATGTGGACCTGAAGCCTGGAGAGGGTGTCCTCCTGAGGGAGTGTCTCCACTGCTTCTGCAGGTAAGACTCAGGAGGAGGGGGATATAAAAAAAATAAACAGTGAAGATGTATCACAAGTGGGAAGGAGGTATCTTACCAAGAGAAAGAGGAAGGGTCCACTAATTAGCTGAGAAGATATATTAAAATGTTTTTTTTAAATTTGCGCTAGATTGAATCTGCTGTATGTTTCTCTGTCTGCGTGTGTGTCTGCACAGAGAGTGCTTACGCTCAGTCATCATGCTGAGTGAGGAGCCGGAGGTGGCCTGTCCCTACAGAGATGACACGTATTCCTGTGCCTGCTGCCTGCAGGAGAGGGAGATCAGGGCTGTGAGTTACTCCATGTATTTACTCTCTTACAGAAGAGACACTATCTTAATAACTGGCATATGAGCAGGTAGTGAGTCGGTCACAAAGTATCACAATATATGTACATCAATCTTGTTGTACATTTAGTTTTAGTTCAGTAAGAAACACTAGTTTCATTCCAACTCTGTCAATACCAGCCAAGAAGGCTGCCAGACTTTGACCGCTCTTCCTTTGGACTGATTCCAGCTGCTTCAGCTAATATGAAGCCCGAGTTAGAAAACCTCCCCGGCTGCTAAAGGTTAAACTCTGAAACGTGGTCCAACCAGGACTGCTGAAGTCGGGCAATGGTTTGAAGAGCGAGATGTGTCGTTTAAAAATAGACCATGGGTTTTGAGATTCCAACTGGACATACAGTATTTGCCTTAAAAATTCTAACTACGTGGACACATCATTTACACACAAAATGTATGCATTGTGTACTAAACGCGACGACACCGTTGTCCGTTTGTAGCATCATTAGGGTTCAGTAGTCCCCCACAATGTCTTTCCCTTTCTCCTTCACAGTTGGTGCCAGCAGAGGAGTACGAGCGCTGGCTGCAAAGAGGTCTGTCGGTGGCAGAGTCTCGATGTGAGGGCAGCTACCACTGTGCCACCCCGGACTGTCCGGGCTGGTGTGTGTACGAGGACACGGTCAATGTCTTCCACTGCCCCGTCTGCAGGAAACACAACTGCCTGATATGCAAGGTATGAAGTATATGCAGTATATACACGTAGATTTTATCAGCAGGTTCATTTACTCTCATAGTTTCTATGAAATTGGCATGTACTGAAACGCGTGAGATTGTGCATTAATATGTAAATATTAACAGACACACAGCCATGGTACAAATGGGGGTAGAGATTATGATGTGCACTAATCAATTACTCAGAGATAATTAACAGCAGCGTCTTCTTTGAAAGAAGTAAGACGAGAGTCGCACTTTAATGTAGTTTAATGGGTCCTGTCCCCTCACACTCCCTTCAGTTTAGACACAGACATGTTTCTATCTTTATACGTCAGACTTTCATTGAGGTTCTTTTTCTTCTTTTTTTAAAATACTTTTTTCCTCTCCTCAGTCCATCCACGAGGGAATGAACTGCAAGCAATACCAGGATGATCTGGCAGCCCGCGCTATAAATGACTCTGCTGCCAGGCGGACGACACAGCTACTCAAGGCGAGCTGAATACACTTGAGCATCCGTGTATGCAGTAAAAGTCCATCGCTGTTTTTGGAACTGCTATTTCATTATAAGATGAATATGCAGAGATTACGCTGAAGCCCATAGATAGATGGCTTTGTGTGTTTTATGTGCTTTCAGATCAAATGAAAACTGACACTAATTGTCTGTTATTTAGACTCTGGTGCAGTCAGGTGAGGCGATGCACTGTCCCCAGTGTGGCATCATAGTGCAGAAGAGAGATGGATGTGATTGGCTGCGCTGCACTGTCTGTCACACTGAGATCTGCTGGGTAACAAGAGGACCCCGCTGGGGCCCGACGGTAAGAAATGCTTCCTTCCTTTCCTCATGGCACCCTCGGGATTTGTAAATATGATTTATGAGCCACATTGTGTTGGTGGTCTACATCTGTGGAATGGAAGTCTGACTCATAAACCTTTTGACCATGAAGGCAACATGTCATAAAACCAAAATACAGCCAAAACATCGTGGTTTGAAATAAAAAATGGTTTGTTTTAAGTAAGTTAAATGTTTGATAACTGTTATTCTGATCTTTTCCAAGGGTCCTGGAGACACCAGCGGAGGATGTCGCTGCAACATCAACAATCAGAAATGCCATCCTAAATGCCAAAACTGCCACTGAGAATCTCAAGAACGGTCAGATTGTAGAAGGGAATAAAAGACTGAACGGAGAAAAAACTATCCTCGAGGAAAAATTCATTTAGGTCAGAACTGCGGGATTGTTATATACAATACATCCTCCTTGGTATAACTGGAAGCATCCTCAATTTCCTCTCAGAAAATGTCTAACCATCGCTTGTTTTCCTGGGCTTTTCAGTGCAGTCAGGATCAAACATTAGACATTGACCTTTAGCTCTGCTTCTCACACATATTGACATGCAGATGTGTGATTTTAACAAGTCACCGTTCAGTATAAATAAAATGTCCACATCTGGCGGCAATGGCGATATGTTTGTTTACAAGTATGCAGGGAAGGTTTTTTCCTCAATGATTGCACTGCAGATATAGCAATACAGGTGTGTCGTTTTCTGTTTTGGTAGTTACGTACCGGATCGTAAGTGGCCTTATTCTAGTGCACAAAAGCTGTAGCAGGGTGTTTCTGATGACGTTTTCTGATGTACTCGACAAAATCAAAGTTGTGTTCTTGATATGCAATGTTCTGCATAGAGATTGTATGTAGTTATATATGGTTCTATTCCTTGCGACTGTGTGATAGTCTGACTGTGTGTATGTCTTAGCTACCAAAGAGGTTGGAAGTGTGTCTGATTGTGAGTCTGTTGTTTAACCACCTGACTGCTGTTTGCATTAACAAGCGGTGCAGAGGTCACTGAGGTGCTGCTGACCAGCTGTGTAGCTGAGCGGATTGATTAATAGTCAAATTTTGATTTGCCATACTTGAATACTTTCTGAGAAGTCACATGTAAACACATTTAGTCAATAAGCTAATATTCCTGTTACGGAGCTGAATGACTTGCATATGGTGTTATTAGCCCGCTTTTTTCATGAGAAAGCTTTGTATCCATGGTACTGTTTTCTTATTCATCTATACATGAAGTTGTTATCCTAATTCATAAGTGTGACATCCACAGCGTACTTTGTATCACCTTAACTGGGATGAGAGCACATCGGCTCACCAACTGCACTCCCTGTTCAGACCCTCCCCGACTCCACTACTGCCCCCACTGACGAGCCACGAATACGTCTTCACTGTTATTTGTGTTAGAATATCAGCTCTGTGTTGCTGATGTACAGTTGTGCCTTAATTATCAATAAATAATATTTAACCTCACATACTTCTTTTTTCTTTACTTTATTTAGATGCAACAACGTTTAAAGGATTGTTTTATCCATAATAATGTTTGAATAAAGGCTGTTTCTCCACCTTTTGAGAGATTGTTTTAGTTTTAAAGAACACATTTCCAATGTTTTAATCTAGAGACTCCCCCGAAATGTAGTTCTGGTTTTATCCAGGAAGTTGAAAGATGTGAGTTCTTATTCTTCGTGATTTTGAAATCCGTGTGTGTTTCCCTTCTTCCTTTTTTAATTCTGTTTGTATCACCGTTTCCTTTTGCTGTAATTCTGTACTTTCTGACTAATATTTGTCTCTTGATGTTCAGGTAGTTAAAGTGGTAAAATCCTACTTCATCCAACTGAGACATTTAACCCAGATCAGGTCATTCAGGCTCCAGCCTGATCTGTGACCTGCTAACTGCCGATAAGCCTTATCGCTGCATGACATCCTCTGGCAGGGTCCTGATGGTCACAACATCCTGGTTTGTCACTCAAACTTTCATATTTCATATCTTGTGTTTTGGGATATTATTATTAGTTTTTTAGAGTGAAGCATTTTGTGACGTTGCATAGGAAGGTGCTATATAAATACATTGTTGGCCATTCACACGCTGACCTCAAATTGCCTACCTACAATTACTCAGTGGTATTCAGATCCTTTCCATAAGTAAAAGTGCTAATACCACACTGTCAATATCTTCCCTTAATTAAATAAAAGTATCAGCTAATTGTACTTATACAGTATAATGTCCCTGGTCAGTGTTTGACTTTATATAAGATGTTTTTATATTAACATTACTGCTTCATTAATATCTACGTTACATTTTACTGCTGTAGATGTTTACTGTCGGGCTAATTTTGACTCTTTAATGTACTGTTGGTAGTTTAATAAACAGAAATGCAACACGTTCTATCAGAGGCAAGACGTGGATAGTGGGAACTCACTGACAGCCAATGAAATTGCAGTATTATCTACGCTGTCCAATGTCCTGAAAAGCCAAGTTTGGACGCGGGTTCGAGACTCAGTTGGGCTGTTTATCAAGAAAAGTGTTTCCTACTTTGCTATTTTTGGAGTGTCACTTTATCCCAGTGGCAGACAGATTATATCAGTACTTGACTTATTTATAACCTATATGTAACATTAGTTTTCTTCTCATAAACATTTGAATTGCAATTACTTAAATTAAATATGTCTTGACTGTTCACTATAATGATTCACATATTAATGACACATGTAGACATTAGTCCATGAAATATATTTATTCACAACAGGGACAGTAAATATTGAACACACATAGTGCAAGGTCACACAAACAATAAAAACAATAAAAATAGTAAAACAAATATAATTTATATAATAAAAGAATGTAATTATTAAAATAAGAAAAGATATATACATGACAAAACACTGCTCATCTCTCTTATTTGCTCTTGTCAATGGCCCATCTGTTTTTCCCATCTCATAGAAGGCAGACGCCTGGAACTCTCTCCACGTCATCTCCTTCTCCATGCCCTGGTCTCTGTACAGGGAAAGTACTTTGGCAGGACAATAAACGTACTTCCCTGCTACCCCTGGGAACCCGGTGTGAATGTGAGGGCTGTTTGGGCCCTGCTTCAGTCCCATCCCACAGAAGCGACCCATAGCTTCCAGCTCGTCTTCATCAGATTCTCTGCTGCTGTGAACAGGTCAGCTGGCTGACGTCATGGTGGCAGCCAGGAAGCTGTGGAGGAGGACCGGTGGGGACGGCTATTGGCCTGGGGAATGGCTCACCTGGTCAGATGAGAATAAAGATGAAATGAGTATGATTTTAGGTGTGACTTTATTTCATCTTTTTAAAATGTACACAACTAAATAAAATAAAAGCATTAAAATACTGACTTTGCCCTCTCTGTGGAGTTGGCAGTTGACCGGGCTCTGCAGACGTCTCGGGAGAAGTCAGGAGCGCCTCTGACACTGTAGAGAACATTGAACATGTTATTATTATTATTGTTGACAAGATGAAGCCAAAATGTAACATGACATCTACGCTGTAGTTGGTGAAACTCAGCGAGCTGCACCAGTATCTAGTCTACAACCATAAAGTTTTTAAAGAATAAACAACGGCTTTGATGTGCACTACATGTGTATATGTGTAGGATGCAACTAAAGGTAAAGTACTACACACCAGGAAGTGTGACAGTCGGCTCTGTTAAAGGATGATGTGCTGCTTCTGGCATCAGACACACGAGCTCCTGGGGAACGGGGTCAGGTCTCTTCACAGATGGAGATGCAGGAGCTGCAAGAGAGAAGGATCAAACAACAAGAATCACTTCTTGCACAGTGGACTCAGGACAGATCATGTTTCAGTGAATGTGCACAATGTTGATACATTTACCATCTACTGGTGGACCCTGAGCCTTGGCGGGTGCTGCCTGTGTAGCAGATGGTACTGCAACGGAAAAACCTTTGTTTGTTATTTATACTTTGACAGTACACAAAAACTGCTGTTAGTAATGGCAGAACGTATCTTTTCTTCACCTGCTTTGTTCAGCCAAATCCAATCAGACTGTTTGTAACATGATTACGTACAGAGTATATTTCATTCATACACATGTGTTCATGTTGCAATGGGTTAATATTCAGGAGCCAGTCATCACTATGTCACCAAGGCAGGGGAAGCACCTTGACTTCAAACACACAGCAAACACATGCAAGTAGGTGTTAGGAGCACAGCAGTTTCTTTTCATGCACATCAGAAAACAAAGACGGATACGTACCCTCATCAGGACCGGAGTCCATTCATCGTCACGAGGACAACAGGTGGAACACCAAAAGACAAACACGACCAGAACACGGTCGACACCAGACGAGTCATGCTTCATGTGGGAGAGGAACTCATGGTCCCAGTTGTGTGGGTGGGCGGCACAGTGCTCTGGGTTAAAGACCTCTTTCTCGTCGTCTGGCAGATGAGGAGGATGACGAAGATGCAGAAACAGCTATAAAACACACACAAAACAATATCAAATATGCTGAATAGAATACAGGATTAATAGCAAATCGTCTGAACTGTAAACGATTGTGAATCTTCAGGGAGGGGAAACAAATAAATAAAAGAGAACACATGTATACTCACAGCTCTGCACATGTTGCTTTGAAGGAGAGATGCTCAGCATCATCCTCTCCAGCTCTTCATCTTCATCCATCACTGTGATGCAAACAAACAAGTTAGAAAGAAAGAAAGAAATATCTTCTTGCATTTGCGCTTGTACACTCTAAAAAAAAAAATTTGAGTCAACGTAAAAAAGTGAGGCAACCAGCTGCAAAGCCTTTTTGAGTTCACTCAACTAAGGGCTAATGTGTTGTGTCAACTTATGATAAGAAGTTCACTCAAAGTGATATCTTAAGTTTGTCAAACGTAACATTACTATTCAGATGTACTTATGTATTTAAGTTAACACTACTTAAAATATTGCATTTGATAGTTACATCTACTCATGTACTTAAGTTCAGAACACTTAAAATATTAAATTGGAGAAACTTTAAATTGTGTGTTCTTGTAGAACCCTAAAACTCCCTTCAGAATCAGAATCAGAATCAGAAACAGTTTTATTGCCAGGAATGTTTACACAAACGAGGAATTTTTTTTGGCGGTAGGTGCAACATTTGGACATGACAAACAACAATCATCACGACAGAAAGACAACAAATAATGTGAAAGTGTTTGGGTGTGTGCTTCAAGTGATGTGTGTTTTAGTTTAAAGTGTATGTTACATGTGGCGTGTGTTTAAGTTAAAGTGCATATAAATAAAGTGACATGTGTGTGGAGGAGGCCTCAAGTTAAAGTGCATGTTAAAGTGACGTGTGTGGAGGAGGCCTCCAGGAGGGAAGAAGAAGGAGGAGGGAGGAGGAGTAGGAGGAAGAGGAAGGAGCGGGAAGAAGGAGGAGAGAGGAAGGTGGAAGAAGAGGTGGTAGTCCTGGGGGTGACAGTCAGTCAGTGGGGGATCCGGGCTCCATTGATGAGCCCGACTGCCGACGGGAAAAAACTTTTGGTGTGGCGGGAGGTCTTTGTCCTGATGGACCGCAGCCTCCTCCCAGAGGGGAGGGACTCGAACAGGGAGTGTCCAGGGTGGGAGGGGTCAGCGACAATCTTTCTGGCCTGCTTCAGTGACCTGGAAGTGAACAGGACCTGGAGGGAAGGCAGATTGCAGCCAATAACCCTCTGGGCCGAGCGGATGATGCTCTGCAGCCTGCACTTGTCTTTGGCTGTGGCTGCAGGGTGCCAGACGGTGATGGAGGAGCAGATGATGGACTCAACGATGGCCGTGTAGAATTGTACCACCTTTGTGTCATCAGTAAATGTTTGTTGACATCTCCATTTGTTTAACCACTCTTAGATGGAAAGAACGAGTCTACGCATGTAGTGTGTTTCAACAATGGTAGAAAACAGTGAGTTCGCTCCGTTCTTTTTACTGAATTCTGGTGCAACCGTGAAACAAGTCCGCCCGTTGATACATCAATGCGCGAGCTCAATACGTCACAACTCACCTCTGATTATTCTAAACCAGTGGTCCCCAAACTACGGCATCTTTGATGGGACGTGTCGCGTCTCGGCCAATCAGCGTTCAGATGTCGACAGCGTTTGGGAAGTTAGGTTAGCTTGAATGTTAGTCCGCTACATCTGCTGCTGTCACGCTGCACGGTGTAGCGATACTAACAAAGTACCCGTACGTTAAAAACGATGTGATTTAGCATATTTTTAGGATCGATACTTCATTAAAAGAGCGATCAGAGCGCACGCGCTGCTCCGTTAAATGCTGTCTGCACAGCCGTGATGCGCACGCACAGGTGAGCACACTCTCACTTCTCACTAGCACCCCCCCCCGGCTGGCCCTCCAGCAGACAAGGGAACGTTATGTGGCCCTCTCAGGAAAAAGTTTGGGGACCCCTGTTCTAAACAATGCAAACTATAACATACAATTATGCAATCACTATAACGAACAAAATCTAAATATGAATCTAAATAATATAGTGTCTAAATCTGAGTCTAAATTACAATTTCAATATAGAAAATGGCACTAACATTCCGGCCCCTAATTGCTCATCATGGGGATGACAATTACCTAACTAAACTAAATCAATTTCTATATTCTAAACATTTCTCTACTCTTTCACTAAGGCCTAAGCCAACATAAACAACCTAGACTAGTCTAGATGAGGCCTACAAAAATGACGACTGTAGAAATAATGTCCTAAATAACAATGTCCTTTATTGTCCATGGGATTCTGCCATCTCGAGCAGGAGACACAACTTAGTTATGGGTCTCTCTATGGTGTTGGTCTTCGTTTTGACAAGGACCCGACGGACGAACCCTTTGGCATCGGGGATTGTCTTCTCCACTTTTCCCATCAACCAGGACCCTCTTGGAGCCCTCTGGTCCACGATGAGTACAACATCTCCCTCTTTCACACTCCTCTTCTTCTCCAGCCACTTCTGCCTTTCTTGTAGGAGGGGCAAGTATTCTCTGGACCAATTCAATTCAATTCAGTTTATTTGTATAGCCCAATTTCACAAATTACAAATTTGTCTCGGAGTGCTTTACAATCTGTACACATAGACATCCCTGCCCCAAAACCTCGCATCGGATCAGGAAAAACTCCCAAATAACCCTTCAGGGGGGGAAAAGGGAAGAAACCTTCAGGAGAGCAACAGAGGAGGATCCCTCTCCAGGATGGACAGGTGCAATAGATGTAATCTGTACAGAAGGACAGATTTAGAGTTAAAATATATTCAATGAATATGACAGAGTGTATGAATAGTTCGTAGTCGGCATATTCCACGATGGAGACCTCCATGATCCATCAGGCAGATGGAGGTAGAGAGGAGGAGTGGAAGGAGTCTCAGTGGGCGGAGACCAGCGCTTCCAGAAGATGTCGGAGATATACTGCACTTGCCTCCATCGTCGTCTGGTGTATAGATCCTCCTTCTGAAACACACCTGGAGGGAGTGCTGGTTTTCCCTTGAGAAGGAGAAGATGATTTGGCGTTAGTGGCTCAAGGTCGTCCACGTCATCAGATGACTTGGTTAGGGGTCTGCTATTGATCACTGCTTCAACTTCACAAATCACAGTTTGCAGACATTCGTCGTCGAGTGACTGTAGCTTCAGAAGGTTGGTGAGTATCTTCCGGACTGTTCTTATCTGTCGCTCCCAGACACCACCGTGGTGCGACCCAGCAGGCGGGTTGAAGATCCAAGTGGCTCCTTTTTGCAGTAGAGTCTCAGAGATCTGGGAATGGTTCCATTCTTTCATCGCCCGGCGGATCTCGTGTTCTGTAGCTACCAGGTTCGTTCCATTATCGGATCTCATAATCTCGACTTGTCCTCTTCTGGCTATGAAACGTCTCACTGCGTTTATACATGAGTCGGTGTCGAGAGAGTGTACGATTTCTATGTGGACTGCTCTGACTGTAAGGCATGTAAACAGGACTCCATAACGTTTTACTTGCACGCGTCCACGCTTTGCTTCGAAGGGGCCGAAATAGTCTACACCAGGGGTGCTCACACTTTTTCAGCATGCGAGCTACTTATTATGTGACCAAGTCAAGGCGATTGACCGACGGGGTAGTAAGTGTGCTCACCTGCAGAAGAGGTGTTGACGGGGGGGTGGTGCTAGTGACTTTTTCTTTGCTCCGTCCCGATGCGCGCAAACCCTGAGCACCCCTGGTCTACACCGACATTAGTGAATGGTGGATGGTCAGGCAATAGACCATCAGGTGGTAGATTCGCCATCTTCTGTTCACTCATGGCAGCTTGACTCTTGCGGCATTTCACACACTTTGAAAGCACATTTCTCACCGCTGCATTTCCTTTGCATATCCAGACCCTTTGTCTCAGCCGAGCAAGGGTATGGTTTCTCCCTCTATGTCCGATTTCCTTATGAGCATTCCTGATGACCAGGGTCGTGATGTGGTGATCCTTGGCCAGGATAGTTGGATGCTTTGTGTGTTCTGGCAAGGCCGCATGGTGCAATCTTCCACCAACCCGGAGAACCCCATCTTGAAGGAAGGGATCCAGCTTCACGATAGAACTGCTTCTCCTGATCTTTTCACCTTTCTGCAGAGCGTGAAGCTCCTCATGAAAGGTTTGACTTTGGTGGAACTGAATGATCGCAGTTTCTGACCTTCTGACGTCCTTGACAGTCAAATGGGTTCCTTTCAGGGTAGATTTCCATTTCTGCATGTGGTTTTCAACTGTCTTAATTCTTGCGTCTTGACTTTCTGAAGACTGGGCTTGAGACCCAAACTTCTTCCTTGTTTCGCACAGACTTTGAAGCAGTTCCTTCAGCCTCAACATCCAGGCGACAGCCTTCTTCAGGCTGTGCCAGTCGGAGTAATGATGAAACAGCTTGAAGAGAGGGTCTGTGCTTGAATCTACAGTCTTGATGATGTTCACGCTGATCATACGCTTCACTTCAGCGTCTTCTTCACTTATCTCTCTTGAGAACTCTGATAGGACAGGCCAGTGAGACTCACTCTTGTTTAGGAAGTCGGGACCTTCAATCCAGCTCTGACACTTCATGAAGTGCTCTGCCTTCATTCCTCTTGATGCGTAGTCAGCTGGGTTAGAAGCCGTGTTGACATACTTCCACTGTGCTGGCCTTGTGTTCTCTCTGATTGTCGATACTCTATTTGCTACGAATGTTTTGAAACGAGCGTTGTCGTTGTCGATGTATCGGAGGACGGTGGTGCTATCTGTCCACAGACAGGTTTAAGCGGCGTCACTCTGGATTTCCCTAAAAGAAATGAGCAGTGGACTCTACCGTGGCTGTTCGGGAGTGCGGCACGTGACGCGACGCCCGTCCCCCCCTCACTCACAGAGAGAAGAAATGGTGCAGCTGTGCTGACATCACTGGACCAAATCCCTCTGGCTTGATGCACCTCCTGACAGAAAAGCTGGTGAACTGGCTCAAATCGGACAGCCAGGCGAACCATCTGTTTGCCATGTCTTCTGGAATTTCTTCATCCCAGGAAAGTTTCATTCGACAGAGACCCTGGACGATGGTCTTCGCAAGAAGAATGTCAATCAAGGAACGTGAGCTGACAAGGTCGTACGACCGAGAGAATACCCCGTCTGGTGATGGGCATGTTCTTCACATGGACACGGAACTTGAAGGAATCTGATTCTATGCACCAGTCCACTCCAAGGGCCCTTTCCATAGGTAGTTCATCCTTGTCCAGGTCTAGATTCTTGATCTCCTTTGCTCTTTCTTGTTCGGGAAGTGATGACATCACTTCGCGGCTGTTGCTTGACCACTTAGTCAAGCGGAATCCTCCACTCTCACACAGTGCAATGAGGTCCTTGGCCAAGGCGGTGACCTTCTTCTCGTTGGACGTCGAGACCAGGCAGTCGTCGCCGTAGAAGTGCTCTAAGACTGTAGTTACTGCTTCAGGTGATGACCTGTCTTTTCCATCCTCTGCGGTCCGTCATAAGGCATAGTTGGCACAGCTCGGGCTCGACTTGGCCCCGAACAAGTGGACCACCATCTTGTACTCACGCGGAGGCTGGCTCAGATCCCCCTGTGGCCACCAAAGGAATCGTAGAAGATCAGAGTCCTCATCACAAACTCTTACTTGATGATACATCGCTTCAATGTCGGAGATGAGTGTGATGTGTTCGTGTCGAAACCTTGTCAAGACTCCAACCAGACCATTAGTGAGGTCCGGACCCTGTAACAGTTCCTCGTTCAGTGACTTCCCCTGAAACGAAGCGGCACAATCTAAAACAACCCGCAGCTTTCCCTTTTGTGGATGGATCACGACGTGATGTGGAACGTACCACACTCTGCCGTCGTTGCGATTGCGCTCGTCTTCAGGAACTTCCACTGCGTAGCCTTTGTTCAGCAGTTCTGACATGAAGGTCTTGTAGTCATCGTGGAAGCTGGAGTTTTTAGCGAGTTTCCTTTTCAGGTTTGATGCCCGTTGCTCGGCAACACATCTGTTGTTTGGCATCACCACATATTTGTTTCTGAGAGGCATCCCAATACTGTAGTGCCCATTGACTTTCTTGATTGTCTCAGTCACAGACTTCATGAACTGAACGTCTTCTCGTGACATTTCTGACTTCTCTTCGCAGGCTTGCTCCGGAAAGTCGTGGTTGTATTGCTGCAACAGCATGCTGTCCACGCCACTGACTGAGATTCTGTTGACTGAAGCCCTTTGACTGCAGTGACTTGACTTGTGGTGATCGTCACGTTTCTTGAGAGGGCCATTAACGACCCGCCCGAGAGTCGTCTTTACTGCGTAAGGCCCGTCACCTTGGCTGTGGATTATCTTCCACGGCTCCATCGCAGAGTGAGCGTTCATTCCAATCAGTATCTCAACATCTGCGTCGATCTGTGGTAATCGTACTTCTTTACGCAGATACGGCCATCTTTCCAAGTCCTTCTCAACAGGAACATTGTCCTTCGTTACAGGTATGTCTGTGTGGGTGTAGACGTCTGGCAGGCTTATGTACTTGTTCTCTGTCAGACCGCACACTTCCAGATCTGAGAGCACGTAGCAGGACACAGGCTTCTCCTGGCCCATAGTACGGAGTAGCACTTGAGTCTTCTTACCATGGACGCCGAGCTGTCTCATCAGCCTTTCGGAGCAAAATGTAGCGGAACTATCCATGAACGCATACGTCTCTATTGTCGTGTTGCTCCTCTTGGATTTGATGCGCACGGCCACGATAGACAGGACACAGTCATTTCCTCCACCCCGGTGACTGCCGTGACTTCCCTCTTGACTGACGCGTCTTCTTGTGGAGCTGAGTGTCCGCTGGTAGAGCTTTGACCTTTCTCAGGCTTGCTGTTCTCTTGGTCAGTGTTCTCGTCCCTTTTGCTGTGAAGCAGGCTTGGGTGTTTCTTGCTGCAGATTTCACAAGTGGCTCTCTTTTTACAGTCTTTTGCCATGTGCCCTTGGGTCAGACACCCAAAACAAAGTCCTTTACCTTTAATGAACTCAATTATTTCTTTGTTTGGCAGACTCCTCATTTTGTAACATGTGCTCAGGGTGTGTCTGTTGTTGCAGTACAGGCATGGCTCCTGAAACGTGTTGCTTGTCTGCTTGTTCTTTCTTGGTTCTGAGGCATCCCCTTCGTCTGGCTTGACACTCGTAGCACAGCCAGTGGTTATTTTCGGTCCGCCTCCCTGGGCAGATTTAAAGCTTGACCTGCCTTTTTCTTTCGCTTCGGAGTACTCGTTGACATCACCGAACAGTGGGTCTGAAGCTATCCTAGCTTGTCTGTTGATGTACGTCGTGAGATCAGAGAACTTTGCTCTTCTTCCTTCCCTTTCTTGTATGTCGAAAGCTATGACTCTCCATCTTTCACAAAGTCTGAAAGGCAACTTTGAGAGGACGATCCGCAGGTTGCTAGGGCTGTTCATCTCCTCGAGATATTCCATGTCCTTCATGACATTGTTACATCCGGTGAGAAAGATGGAGAAGCTGTGAAGTGACTTTAAAAAATATCTGACCTGGTGAGTCGACGCAGCTACCCACCCAGACCATGTGTGCCATGTTTGGGGTCGATCGGACGTTTCCTTGAGGAGTTACAGCGTTTCAAAGTTTCGTCGATTTTGGGCATTCCAACGCCTATGGCGAGACGATTCCTGGGGCTACCGGGACCAAAAGCACATGCCTGGAACCGGGTGGTCATGGGCTATCACACGAAAAAGACACAGAAACTCTGGGACCTTTAAATCGAATTTCCCAAAAAATATCTGACCCGGTGAGTCGACGCAGCTACCCACCCAGAACACGTGTGCCAAGTTTGGGGTCGATCGGACCTTTCCCTGAGGAGTTACAGCGTTTCAGTTTCGTAAATTGAATTTACCAAAAAATATCTGACGACGCAGCTACCCACCCAGAACACGTGTGCCAAGTTTGGGGTCGATCGGACCTTTCCCTGAGGAGTTACAGCGTTTCAAAGTTTCGTAAATCGAATTTACCAAAAAATATCTGACGACGCAGCTACCCACCCAGAACACGTGTGCCAAGTTTGGGGTCGATCGGACCTTTCCCTGAGGAGTTACAGCGTTTCAAAGTTTCGTAAATCGAATTTACCAAAAAATATCTGACGACGCAGCTACCCACCCAGAACATGTGTGCCAAGTTTGGGGTCGATCGGACCTTTCCCTGAGCAGTTACAGCGTTTCAAAGTTTCGTAAATCGAATTTACCAAAAAATATCTGACGACGCAGCTACCCACCCAGAACATGTGTGCCAAGTTTGGGGTCGATCGGACCTTTCCCTGAGGAGTTACAGCGTTTCAAAGTTTCGGCGATTTTGGATATTCCAACGCCTATAGCGGGATGATTCCTGTGACTACCGGGACCAAAAGCACATGCCTGGAACCGGGTGGTCGTGGGCTATTGCGCGCACGATCTGTTGCCATGTGACCATAATTAGCAGACATGTATTTTTTTTGTTCCATAAATAATAGAGGCTATGCTTGAGGAAATCATTTTGCTTCCACTTTAGATTAAAATAGATGGGCTAATAGATTGACAATAGTCCAAGCCCCATGTATGGTTCAAAGATTATCAAGGTTTACCTCTTTACATATATATGTCAGAAATGGAACACACAAAGAAATGGAACACACAAATTCTGAAATTCAAGTTGATCTATTATTACTATTCATTTTTATTATACAAACTATGCTAAGGGGAGACAGTCAGTTGCAGAGGTCACATCCAGCTATATATATAAAGCACCTCAAACATTAAATAAATTACAGATTTCTCGTAAAAATTTAGGACTTTTAATTTTTAAAATCTCCTAAATGATACATTAGGGTAATAGAAGACAGGACTGTCTTAAACACATCTGCATCAGTCATTGCCTGGGACTATGAGGAAAAAGATATATAAAGCACCTCAAACATTAAAGAAATTACCGATTTCTTTAAACATTTAGGACTTTTACTTTGAAAAATATCCTAATTGATACATTAAAATGTATTGATTGCCAGTGTAGGGGATTTCAGATATGTATGGAACACATCTGCATCATTCATTTCCTGGAACTCTTGGGGAAATCTATATACAGGACTCTTCTTAACATACAAAAGTCTGACTTATTTTTATAAACTCTTCCTTGGTACTGTAAAAATGTTTTAATTTTAGCATAATTCAAGCTAAATCTCAGAAACGATCTATAAAGATACAAAATAAGTTCATTGTTTCCTTGTATATGTTAGTGTATGATTTGTCGACATCTTGTTTTGAAAAACGGATGTTGTTTTTTTCTTTCCGCTAACTTTGCAAAACCAGATGTTGTTACGTGAATCCTTCCGCTAACTTTATCAAAACCCTTGCGCGCTTCCGATCGAATGCGTTTACCGTCAACATCATTCTGTAGGTGAACAGAAATGTGAGTGTCGGCTGAGTTGACCTCAGTTTCGGCGGGACAGGGTGCTCGGTGCGGGTTTTTTTTGTTTTTTTTCATCGCAGACTTTTTTTTGCCCTAGGCGCTCGGGATTTGTCATAGGCGTTCGAGAAAACGGCTTAGGCGCGCGTCCACATTTTCTCTATGCAGGAAAAACCCTGTTTTCAGAAATGTTCAGCTATTTTCAAACATTTTCAGCAATTTAGTTTTTATTTTTCAGTTTCAAGCTTTCAGATAACTAGCAAATAACATTTGCTAGTTAAAGAATGTTATTATCAACTCGTAAAGGAACACTTCAGTATATCAATAAAAAATAATGAACATTACAACTCAATTAATTTGGAGATGAATGGGTTTCACTGACCAGAAAGGGAATTAAAAATGTTACACAATCTGTCAGGCGAATGTAGTGGAATAAAAAGTAGTATACAGTTTAAAGTTGCATAACATGTTGAATTTGTATTGAAGTAGAGGACTAGAATGCATATCATGTACTCACTTACATCCCACCACTGTATATATTCCATGGCCTATAAAGTGTGTTTCTCTTGCATCTCTATGTGTTTATTGAAAGAGTGAATAGATCATAAGAGAGGGCACGTTTCCCATGTTATTGTCAGTCTGTACTACCAGCACCGTCAACAGGTGTCAGCAGGGCCGGTGATTGCTATAGGCGAACTAGGCGACTGCCTAGGGCGACAAATGGGTTGGGGGCGCCCTCGAGTGTCACCCTTAGACCTCCCATTAATCATAGTTAGAATAACAAGCATATTAAAACATGTTTATTTATCATGATCATCCTAGGGCGCCCCTTCAGCCACAAGTGTACTTGTCAACCTGATTTTTAGATTGAATTAATGGTTATTGTCGATATTTTCCTAATTTGGGGCGGTTGCGTTAAGTTATGTTTTTAATAATTGATCCTAACTTTGATTGTGCAATAAATTATTTAAAATAATAAAAAAGAAAATGTCCTGAAACTATTCTGGTGTTTGTTGTACATGCACCATTTATTGTTGAACTGCAATGTAGAATAGTAGAATTATAAGTGGGTGACAAACTGCTATGCAAAGTAAAGCAGTTAAAGGGTACCTGTAGTGAAAACGAATATGTAGCCAGATCAAAAGATAATGTGTTTCTAAAGGTTATTCATGCACTGACGGTCCAGTATTCAATAACAATACGTAGTTTAGGCTGTTCAAAGTCCTCAACTCCGACATGCGACAGTGCACTGGAGCTTGAATATGTCGCGGGTGGTGTGACGTCACATCGTTGAGAGATCGACAGCCAGCCACAGCGGATGTGTTCAGATACCAATATAAACAACGTTGAGCGCTCGCAAACAAATGCTGAGAGATTGATAATATGGACGATGAAAGATTGTCTGATTCAGCAACTGGATACTTGTTTGAACCTTTAAAAGCAGACTATCCCCATTTAGTGAATTGTGACAGCGATGATAGCGATGATTCAGATGAAGTTGATGCCGACGGACCGTCGGTCCAGATGCTTCACCGTGCGGACCGTGCACGCAAGTCGGCGGACGTTTGGTGCAGTTGTGGGAAATGTGCCACAAAAAACAGACATAGAGTGCATTTGTTGTAAAGAGCACGAACTTATGTCCGATGATATAGTGTCATTAGACCTCATCTGCTTCACACAAAAGAGTGAGCTTGATAGCTACATCGCGCATAAGCCAGCGCTGGAGATGTCTTTCATTGATGCAATGTTCGGCCGACATGTTCGGGGTGCTAGTGACTTTTTCTTTGCTCCGTCCGTCCCGATGCGCGCAAACCGGTGTCGGAGCTCCGCGGCGCACGAGACGGCGGGCAGAGGACTGTTAACGCAACACGTAGAGACAGAAATGACATGCTGCTGCTGTAATGTGGCGCTATAGAGAAAGTGACAGGGGGGCGGGCCAATTTTTTTTAATGTCATGCGATCTACCAATACTACGCCGCGATCGACTGGCAGGTCGCCGCGATCGACGTATTGAGCACCCCTGATATAGATTGTGTAATTATTGAGGCCACCGATCTATCCCAAGAAGCAACGCGTGTAGAAGTGGCTCCGGATTGGCTGAATTCCTTTCAACGACTCAACGTCATAGTTAGCTTTGACATGAGTAAATAACTAGCAAAATGGCTGCACCCTGAAGCGTTCACGGACTCGGAATGTTGACAAAGAAATGTAAATCCTCGGGCTATGCGTGACTTGTTGACAATAGCGGCGGGTAAATATGATTTATTTGATGCGCCGAATGGATGTAGCACGTTGTTGTTTTGCACTACAGGTACCCTTTAAGTTATTAAATGTCTCTTCAGTGACGTAATGTATTGTGTGTGTGTGTGTGTGTGAGGGGGGGGGGGGCACAAAACACAATCTCGCCTTGGGCAACCAAAGGGCTAGAGCCGGTGTTACGGTTCAACCTGAGACCCTGTTAACTGGCGACCTTCGGTCGAATGCGTCTGTTGTTGTCGTAGTTACGGCAGATGTTGATAATAGCAAGAGAACACGCAGCTGTCCTCGCCCCGGATGTTTTTTCATTAGCCCCGAATGTTTTAAACCAAAAAAAAAAAAAGATTTGGTACACAAGTGGTTAACACCTCCAGGTCGCACGTGACGTCATTCACCCAAAACAGCGGAGTCAGACTGGCAGCAGGCGCACGTAACAGCAAGCTGCTGCCTGAGAGTGTTTCTATGTCTACAAATTTCGCTGCTTCACTATTCTGGGCTAAGCCCAGCGCCGCCGCTCCCATAACGCGCATCGCTCTGCCGTGATACGCGCCGACACATCCGCGCACACAGGTGAGCACACTCACTCGAAAAACTCACTAGCACCCCCCCGTCGACAACGCTCGCACTGGCTAAGCCCCGGATGTATCCAAATCCTAGAGACGCGCCTGCCATGGAGCACACGAGAAGGTTTCTCATTGAATTGTAGAACTAAACAGTGCGGCATTCGCGAGGACAGCTGCGTGTTCTCTTGCTATTATCAACATCTGCCGTAACTACGACAACAACAGACGCATTCGACCGAAGGTCGCCAGTTAACAGGGTCTCAGGTTGAACCGTAACACCGGCCCTGGGTGAGCGCGTGCACAGCCTGTGCACGTGGAGGCCATTCACTTTACAGAATCATGTGAAGCGATAACAATGTTAGTATACTGACTTGTCTCTGGTAATAAATGCTGCTGAAAGGTTTTTTGATCATAAAATAAAAAAAACTGCAGCCTGTGCAATCTCCGTGATTAGGTTCCTTTGTGGAGCTCCGTGTGGGGATCGCCTCTGACCGGGGGCAGACGGCTGCTCCCAGAGGGGCGGAGTCTAAACCCGAGCGAGCAGCTCCTATTCCTAATGCCTTTCCTATTGTAATGAGCCGGTCACAGAGGCGAGGGAGGAGAATCTGACCGGTTACCGGATGACCAGAGAGTGACACTGTGCCAGTGCGGCGGCGTTCCGGTGAGTATTGATGTCGTGTACGGTCAGATCTCCGGCTTCGTTGCCTCGGATTCGTTGTGTGCGTCGCTCCCTCTGCACGCACACCGGGCACGTGTCGTGATATTTTGTGTTGATCTCCTTTCGAGGCGGTGCAGCTTTCCCGGTTATTTCACTGGCGGTGTTTATTATCTTTGAAAGAGCCCAAAGAAAAACGAGCCTGTTCCTGCAGAGTCCGCTGCTTTAAAGTCGTCCGGTTCTCTGGGTACCGCAATGTGTTGCTAATGATGCAAAACCACTTTAGAATTGCATTTACATTTGTGAGATTAAAAACATGCGTTATAGAGACTTAATAGCATGTTTAAACGCACAATTATGACATATTTTGGTTCTTTTTTTTAAGTAGAGGACACACAAAATGCAATGTAATATAATACAAACACATAAGACTGTGAGAGGCAGATGAGCAATAGGTTAAGAAACGCCACTAGTGTATTGATGTAGTCATTTTGTGAATGAATATGTTTCTCAGTTGACCTACAGTGTTGCATGGTGAACGTGGCTAATCTCTCCCCCTTTCTCACCGTAGGTTCCTCCAGCTAGTCACAGACTCAGAAGCAGCTCTTCTCTCTCTCTCTCTCTCTCTCTCTCTCTCTCTCTCTCCCTCGCTCTCTCTCCCTCTCCCTATATAAATCTCTCCACTATGACTGAGAATAAAGGGAAATTTGACTTTGCCATCGACCGGGGTGGCACCTTCACCGATGTGTTTGCCCGGCTGCCTGATGGTCGAGAGAGAGTCTTGAAACTGCTGTCCTGGGACCCCCAGAACTACAAAGATGCTCCCACTGAGGGGATCCGCAGAGTCCTGGAGGAGGTAACGTGAGAGAATGAATGTATTAAAACAAAGGCTGATATTCTGTAATATGAGTAAGAACTTTGTAGTTAATTACCTTCGCATTGAAAATGCGGAAAGGCTATGTTTTGATCGGCGTGTATTTATTTATTTATTTATTTGTATGCGTGTTATTCGCAGAACTAAAAAAGTATTGAACCGAATCGCATGAAATTTGGTGGGATGATTGGTTATTATCCGGGGACCAGTTGATTAGATTTTGGGATCAATCGGGTAAAGGTCAAGGTCAAAGGTCATGAACAGGTCAAAATCTTCTTGAATCGCATGAAATTTGGTGGGATGATTGGTTATTATCCGGGGACCATTTGATTAAATTTTGGGATCAATCGGGTCAAAGGTCAAGGTCATGGAAAGGTCAAAGTCTTTTTTTTACCATAGCACGATACATTTTTGTCCAATTGGCATGCAACTAATGCCAACATGTTCATAATTCAATGCCCAATCTTGTGATATGCGAAGGTATGCGCTCTACCGAGTGCCCATTCTCGTGAGTTATGCTATATGCATATTAATGAGCAGGCAGCAGATCAAGACTTCCGAATAGATCATGTTAATCACAGTTACACCTCTCCATCATCATCTGGGTGAACAGAACATTATATGAGTTGTATATATAAATGTGTTTGTTATTGACAGGAAACAGGGCGGGTCTTTCCTCGGGAGCAGCCCGTAGACACCGCTCTGATTGGCTGGATCCGAATGGGCACAACGGTGGCAACCAACGCTCTCCTGGAGAGAGAGGGAGAAAGGACCGCGCTGCTGGTCACCCTGGGCTTCAAGGATTTGTTGCACATCGGCACGCAGGCCAGGCCCAAACTATTTGATTTGGTTTGTAATGCTTGCTTTTCTTAACTCAGGAATACATAAATGTTACGTTTTAAAAGGCAAAGTGAGTACTGACCGGCTTATGTGACATTAACTGAAAAGCCAGTTTAACTAGTGAGCTCACCTAACCGCTTAACCACAGAGCCACATAATGCCCTTCAGCTATACTGTGTGTGGTGTTAATGAGTAGCCTTGGAACAGCTCTATAGTGCCTCTGCAACACAAGGTTTAGGTATTATTTAGTGCTACAGATACAGACACAAGGGCAGGTCTTGGAGTTTGCCCCTGTAACAGTTGTACCATTACTGGTTTAAATGGTCACTGATCTATGAATCTGATGATCTGTCAAGAAATCCACTTTCTGTTGTGGACCTTCATATTGCAAAGTTGCAATATGTTGCATCCATTCTTCTAACCTGCCTTGCGTGTGTGTTGTTGTGTGTATGCAGGAGGTGGTGGTTCCTGAAGTGCTGTATGAAGAGGTAATAGAGGTGGATGAGCGAGTTGTTCTCAAGCAAGATGGCTGCCAGCTGCCCAGAAAAGATCCCAAACGTATTGTCACAGGTGTGAAACACTGTAACCCGACCTCCAAATCCCCCTTCAAGTTCTCATGTGGGTCAGTGGTTAGCAGACCCGTCTTTCAATCAGGGGGTTGGCGGTTCAATCTCCGCCCTAGTCGATGTGTCCTTGAGCAAGACACTTAACCCTGAATTTATCCCTCTAGCTGTGTCTACGGTGTATTAATCTAACATGATTGTAAGTCGCTTTGGATAAAAGTGTCAGCTAAATGAAATGTCATGTCTTTCCGCTCTTCCAACTGATATGTCAGTGGGAATAGGACTACAACAAAGGCAATACCCTATATGTTTTGGTTGTGAATGTAAGCTCAGTCTGAGAGCAGAGCATTGCCTAAAGGCTGAAAATAATGAACCCTTGTGTGTGTGCTGGTGTCCCCTCAGGCAGTACAGGAGATTCTCTGGAGGTGTGGAGGGAGCTCGATCTTGAGCGAGTAGAAAAAGACCTCAGGGGAATTCTGTCTCGCGGGATAACCAGTCTTGCCGTCCTTCTGCTGCACTCATACACGTCAGTAGTGCGTCTTGTTTTTATAACTCTGGTATACACTAGAGAAGTGTATACATAAAAGAGCCTAATCTGATCGCGTGTCCTCTCTTTTGTCAGTTAGCTTCCTGTCCTTCTTAGACCATCTCCCCAAGAAAAGATTTAATTTTTTCTTTTAACTTCTAACACGACTATTGCTCTGAGACTCCTTGTCTCTGTGGGAGGAGTGGTATGCACTCTGGACATATAGCCTGTTTCTATTGTATGTGGAACCCATGTGGTTAATGGGTGAAGGTTCATGCTTTTCTTCCCATTTCTTTTCACTTAACTTCAAGTACAGTATATTCCTATGTATTCCTAAAAATCCATTCACAGATTCAAAGTTGTTGGATGTAATTCGCTCCAGTTCCAAGGACAGAAAATGTTTTCAAAGCCTTTGGGTTGAGTTGAAAGGGCACCTTCAATAAACCAGCAGTTAACCAACATTTTGGCTTCGTCTGTCACAGATAAAGCTTTAAAGTGATAAGGCGCACTTAAATTGTATAAGAGCTTTATTAATGTTTGACTCCAAGCTCCACCTCTTTCCTCTCCCCTCTCCCTTTCAGATTTTCTGATCATGAGAAAGCAGTGGGCGCCCTGGCACGCCGTCTGGGCTTCACCCAGGTGTCTCTGTCCAGTGAGGTCATGCCCATGGTGCGGGCGGTGCCTCGGGGCTACACTGTCTGCGCCGACGCCTACCTCACACCCAAAATCCATCAGTATTTAAAAGGCTTTACCTCTGGGTTCAAGGGTGGACTGAAGGTGTTTCACACATCAATAAATGTGTTTTTGCTTTTTGTTGCTGATACAAAACATAGCATTTTCTTTTTGTTCAATTGCTTGGTCTACCAAAATCCTATGTGTTCCCTCATGAACCTATAGCTCATAGACAGGATTTTCCAGATGTTCCAGTAGCTGAGTGTAAGTTAAAAACCCTGTTTCAGCTGACCTCTTTTCCTCAGGATGTGGACGTCCTGTTCATGCAGTCAGATGGCGGTCTGACTCCCATGGAGCAGTTCTGCGGTTCGCGGGCCGTTCTATCTGGCCCAGCGGGAGGGGTGGTGGGCTACGCCATCACTTCATACAGCCAAACGGAGAAAAAACCTGTGATTGGCTTTGACATGGGTGGTGAGTAGGAGGAATGCTGGGTATTATGGGTATTATTGTTAGTACCGTGAACAAATACAGAGTTTACAGACTATGTGCGGAGCTTCTTGCTCTTAGTTCTTTTCTGCACTGAACTCAGTGGAGCGGCGGATTAAAAGATCTGCACAAAGGAAAGCTCAATTTACTGTGCATATAAATTGTCTAAGACTTGGATTACTTACGTTACATGTTCTTATATTTCTGACTTTCACTTAAAAGTGTGTTACAAATGGCATAAAGTGCATATATTTGTTACATATTAAATTAAAAGGAGGGAAACAATCTTTTTCTTTGATTTTTCTGTGCTTGATAGACCTGTACAGCTGTTCATGCTTGTTGTCCTTCTGTCTGCCGCTGTCTTGTCTTTCTCTCCAGGAACATCCACTGATGTCAGTCGGTACGCTGGCCAGTATGAACACGTGTTTGAGGCGACCACAGCCGGAGTCACCCTGCAGGCGCCGCAGTTGGACATCAACACTGTGGCTGCAGGCGGAGGGTCGCGGCTCTTCTTCAGGTTGGTTAGTCAGTCTTGACCCATCGTTTGATGTATGTGTCTGGATTTGACTTTGACTGTTGTGGAGATCTAGCAACTGTGCACATTAAAGTCTGTTTACAGGTCTTGAGGAGTCCTACTACATATGTGATCAAATTAAGTCGTATAAAGCATTTTGTGGCTGCAGAGGGAGCTGTGCAAAGTCTGATAAATTGCCTTCTGGAGGCAGGTTGTAGTCCATCTTGAGAGCAAATGAATCAAGAATAGATGCACAGTGATTAGAAAAGTGCATTGCTATGAGAAATGAAAGCTTTGCTCGATGTTTGCTTTTCACAGATTATTTTGTGACTAAGAATAACCACCTCTTAAAGAATGTATATGCATTTGTGTCTGAAAGCTAAATAGTTGCAAAGATGAATGTTGAATTGATCACTTGTCAAAAGCGGTAGTAGGGCTTTGAATGTTTGAGGTTTTATTAATTAACACAAGATTGACCATGTACTCTCACATACTCGTTCTACTGGTTTGGGTTTGGTTTAGCTTTGATTTCAAATTAAACACAATTAATTCAACAGTTTTTCCATCCTTTCTGTTCTCTCTCCTTCCTTTGACTTCCTCTCAGATCAGGGATGTTTGTGGTTGGACCAGAGTCTGCAGGTGCACATCCAGGACCAGCCTGTTACCGGAAAGGTAAAAGTCACCATTACTCCCTTTTATTTCTGTTTTATTATTTCAAATTTCTCTCAATGCATTGTTGTGACTTCTTCTTTTCACGCCTGGTAGATGGTAAATTATAGTTTTATCATGAACCTTTTGCTCTTTAAATCATATTGAATCCAGATGTTCCACCCTCCATGTTGTCAGAAATCCCAGCTCTGTGTGGATGTTAGTTTGTTTTCTCATGTCCTGCTCCCTTCCCCCTTCTCTGGATTTATAACCTGTTTTAGCAGCTTGACGGTTGGAAATTAGCACACGCCCAAGTGTCAGATGATATAACTGACGCTTGCCTTGTAGTTCTCAGTTGGAACAAAAAGACACATGACTCTGACTTCATTGTAGATGTTCCCTGCAGGATAGTTGAGTAGCTCCATACTATACAGCAAATATCTTACTTTTTGCACAGAGTTACATAACATATGTTAAAACACCACATTGAAACATGTTTAATTGGGTTAAATGTGTGGACTTAGTTAGAACAGCATGAGTCAGGAAAACAAACGTATTGACTCGTTGTGGGATTTTCCTAGGCGGCCCTCTGACTGTCACCGATGCTAACTTAGCCCTGGGTCGACTCCTCCCGTCCTTCTTCCCAAAGATCTTTGGGCCAGGGGAGAATGAGCCACTGTCATTGGAAGAAACCATGAATCAGTTCCATCATCTGAGCCAGGAGATCAACCTCTTCTTGTCTTCTAACCAATCACAGGCACTCATATTTACTGGGATATTAATTAATATGCAGCCTGTCTGTCAAACCGTCTTAATAATACTATTAATAATTCTTGATTAATTTCCTCGGCAGGTTAGCGCAAATGGAGCTGGCAACAGCAAGTCACAGATGAGTGTGGAGGAGGTTGCCATGGGATTCATTCGTGTTGCAAATGAGGCCATGTGCCGGCCAATCAGAGCACTGACACAGGTATGTGGGTTAAACAAGACGTAGCTGCCTCTTCGTGGAAATATGTCTGAATGTTTGGATGTTAAGTGTGTCATACATTTAAAATCAGGTGTTTTCCTTTTGGTTCTTTTTTCCGGTGCTCCCTCACTCCTCCCCCACCTCCCATACCCCGCCCCGCTGTAGGCTAAGGGCCATGATACATCTCAGCACGTGTTGGCATGCTTCGGGGGTGCAGGTGGTCAACATGCCTGTGCTATTGCCCGAGCCTTGGGGATGAAGTCTGTCTTCATACACAAGTAAGGGTGATATGCTGTGTGTTTGTGTGTGTGTGTGTGTGTGTGTGCTTGTCTAAGAGAGTTGTATTCCTGCACAATGTGTGTGGCTGTAATGTGCGTCTCTGTGTGTTGCAGATACAGCGGCGTGCTGTCCGCTTATGGTCTGGCTCTAGCTGACGTGGTGGAGGAGGTGCAGGAGCCGTGCTCGCTTCAGTACGAGCAGCGCTCCTTCGACAAGCTCGATGGGAGGGTGGAGCATCTCTCGAAGCGCTGCCACGACACACTTTGCGCACGCGGTTTCACCAGGTCAGCACACACAGCCCCACATGGTCTGGGGTAACTCTCATGCCCCTCGGATCCTGGTGTGTTCATCCAATGCCTTGTCCCTGTCACACTCCCTAAACACTGAACAAGTGTTGACGCAGCCCTTTGTTTCTTGTCCTCCTCAGCAGTCAGATAACCACTGAGATCTTCCTCCACCTGCGTTACAAGGGCACTGACTGCGCTCTCATGGTTACCGCTGCCGGTTACCCCGCCGACGCCGAGTCCTGCCTCGCTGGAGACTTCCGCAGTGCCTTCACCAAGCGGTGCGTTCATTCTTTACTCATTTGCTTGATGATTTGTTGATTCATTCTCCTATTGGCTGGATCACATATTCATTTTGCCATTTACACGTTTGCTCCTTTTGTCCCCTCCGTTTATGTTGTAAAGCAAACACACCGTCGTCCACAGGAGATACAACTCGACTTTGCTGACATTTGTTTACACTACTTATGATCTCTAACCTTCATACATGTTCTCCTCTGCCTCCTCTGTTTATTTAATTGTTTCCTTTTAGTTATCTGAAGGAGTTTGGATTCACCATCCCAGAAAGAGCCATCATGGTTGATGACATCAGAGTGAGGGGTTGTGGGAAATCTGGTATCAAATCTGTGTTCAAAACAAAGACGAGGCTTGGACAGGCCAAACCAGTCACGGTACAGACTGTCTTCCACATACATGTCGCTAATATACATTATGCTATCGATGGATAACATCATGAATGTACGTGTCTTCAAAGTAATGAATCTTCTTGTGGCAATCTATTATTTTTCGTAGATGACCAAGTGTTACTTTGAGGAAGGTTACCTGGACACCAGTGTGTATCTATGGGAGGAGCTGCCATGTGGTCATCGTATCCAGGGACCAGCCATCATTATTGACAAGAACAGGCAAGCATGTCCCCCTTACTGCCATTACTAGCTTTCCAATAAACATTGATTCAGTCAGGATTATGTATCTGTAAGTATTTCAACCCACTGCTTGAGACTACCTTTATCTTCATCATATCTTATCTTTATCAAACTGGGCTTTCTTCAGGCTTAAAGAAACAGCTGCTAAAAGGGCCCATTTCATACAGAGGGTAAATACAGGTGTATTCAGACAGACGACATTAGATATTAAATTATTTGTTAACATTAAAGCATGTAAACGTCTTCTTGAAGAACCTATAAAGCGAGCGAGATATGTCCCCTTTTGATGCCTGTACTTACCTGCATAAACGTCTGTGTTTGTTTAAAAGTATTTCTTTCCTACCCATTTCCTCCATCAGTACCATCCTGGTGGAGCCGTGCTGTGAGGCCCATCTAACAGAAGGGGGCGACATTTGTATGACTGTGAGCTCTGACCCTCACTGCGCTCTGGGCACTGAGCTCAACACTGTGCAGCTCTCCATCTTCTCTCACCGCTTCATGAGCATCGCAGGTACACCAACAGGAGAGAGGAGGGAATGAGACGGGAGCTGGACGCTGTCGGGGAGAAACTAGGAGAAGGAAGGCAGACCATTAGGGAGCGCAGTGATTGTGTGTCCGAATATTATGTTCTGTGTTATTTTCTTATTAGCTTGCTCAGTAGCGTTCCACCTCTCCTCCTCTACAGAACAGATGGGTAGAGTCCTCCAGAGAACCTCCATCTCCACCAACATCAAGGAACGGCTCGACTTCTCCTGTGCTGTGTTCGGACCAGACGGCGGTTTAGTGTCCAATGCACCTCATATCCCCGTTCACCTGGGGGCCATGCAGGAGACCGTCCAGTACCAGGTACCTCTTGTGGGGTGGGGGCGGGGGGCGGGGTTGTAGTTCTGAGTTTTCAACATATTACTGAAACACTTTAGAATAAAAACTCCATGATGACACATTATGACGACGATGACGACGTCTTCTTCTTCTTCTTCTTCTTCTCTTCTTCTACTTCCTCTCTGTGCAGCTCAGATCATTGGGGAACGAGCTGAAAGAAGGCGATGTGATTCTGAGCAACCACCCGTGTGCCGGGGGCAGCCACCTGCCAGACCTCACAGTCATCACACCGGTCAGTCTGTCCAACTTTCTTGCTCTCCTCATTATCCATCTTACTTGTTACTACATACCTTTTTACTTTCCTCCGTTATCTGTTCCCCTTTTCCTCCCAGGTGTTTTGGAAAGGAGTGAGCAGGCCGGTGTTCTTTGTCGCCAGCAGAGGGCACCATGCTGACATTGGTGGCATCACGCCAGGCTCCATGCCCCCCCATTCCACCACCCTTCAGCAGGAGGGGGCAGTGTTCACCTCCTTTAAACTTGTCACTGGCGGCGTCTTTCAGGAAGAGGGTAAGAGAGGAGGAGCTGAACCAATAATCAGTGTAAAATAGTAACATAGTAATATTTAAGCGTCTCTGTGTACCTAGAAAAGCGCTATAGAAGTCTGACTATAGTCTATAGTTTTTTTGCATATTTAAGATATTGCAAACCTGTTGCTGGAAGGTCTGAATCAGTGTATAAACTTACTGAATACTTTGGGAAATTGTCAGCGGTAATCTTGAGTAATTGTGTAGTTAATCATCTTGAGCATGCTAAATCACCAGTTGAGTGATATAAGTGAGCTTAGAAAGCAACATAATCACCTCGCACCGTTTGTTTCTGTTAGCTTTAACTTTGATCAAATGTTCTCTTATTAAGTTTACTTTCTTTAATCTCACTTCCTATCGTGCTTTTCTCTTTTTCCGTCTCCTTTTCCAAACTCACTCATGGAAACTCTCCTGCCTGTTCCCTCTGCTTCCCTATTAGCTCTAACTGAAGCTCTGATGGCTCCGGCCCAGTACCCAGACTCCTCTGGGACTCGTAATCTCCATGACAACCTGTCAGATCTGCGGGCTCAGGTGGCGGCCAATCAGAGAGGCAGCCAGCTGGTGGGGGAGTTGATTGACAGCTACGGGTTAGCTGTGGTCCAGGCCTACATGGGATACATTCAGGTAACTGTGGCTACAAGTGAAGAATAGAAAACACTTCTGGTGGCGGTGTGCTACTTCAGCCTTTGTGTTAATGCTTCAGAGTAACGCAGAGCTGGCAGTGAGGGACATGCTGAGAGACTTTGCTCGTCGTCGACGGCAACAGACTGGCTCCTTGGAGGTGGAGTCGGAGGATTTCATGGATGATGGGACAGCAATCAGACTGCGGGTTCAGATTAATGAGGAAGAGGTGAGCAGGGAGAATCTCTTCATGGTAGTCCAAACATGTTGTCTTGCACAATTAACTGATCAATTCACATAAAAACCTCCATCACCACAGGGCAGTGCGGTGTTTGACTTCACAGGGACGGGGACAGAGGTTTGGGGGAACTGCAATGCTCCACGCGCCATCACCCTTTCAGCCCTCATCTATTGCCTGCGCTGCATGGTGGGAGAGGACATTCCACTTAATCAGGTCAGGAAGTTTATTCAGGGACCTCTCTGGTGGTTCTCAGGGATGTTTACGGTTTGATTACATATTTATTTAGTAGTTCTTCCTGCACTTGTATTCACATTTTGTTTTCATATCTAGGGATGCCTTGCACCAGTCACAATCATCATACCCCCTGGCTCAATCCTTCAGCCTTCCCAGAATGCAGCTGTGGTGGGAGGAAATGTACTCACATCCCAGAGAGTGGTCGATGTCATATTTAGGGCATTTGAGGTGTGCTCTGCTTCACAGGTGAGAAAAACTGGATTTGTATATTGAAACAAATATATCCATATTAACTATGCTTCTGTGTTATGCTTATTTATTGTCATTCCTTATTTTCATCAGGGCTGCATGAACAACATTTCATTTGGCAATGAGAGTATAGGTTACTACGAGACAGTTGCTGGGGGAGCAGGGGCGGGGCCAGGCTGGAAGGGGCGGAGTGGCGTTCACAGTCACATGACCAACACCCGCATCACTGACCCCGAGATTCTGGAGAAGAGGTCTGACATGAGTTCTAATTTTAGTGATAGAAAATTATATTTCTTGTGTCCAGTGATGATGATACTGGAATTGATATTATTGATTTGTATGTTGTTCAGATATCCCGTCATTTTAGAGCAGTTCTCTCTGCGGCCCGGCTCCGGGGGTGCAGGAAAATACTGTGGGGGAGACGGTGTGGTCCGGAAACTTCTGTTCAGGAACAAGGTGGTTCTCTCTGTCCTGACCGAGAGGCGCTCCACCCGTCCCTACGGCCTCCAGGGTAAACTCTCACCCTGACCAGCCATTTTCATATTTTGTATAACAGCTGTTGGCTGGTGGTGTCACTCTTTTTTCTATTGTTTGTACTCTTCTAACTTCCCTCTGTTGGTTAGGGGGTGAGGACGGAGCATCAGGGCTGAACCTGCTTCACAGAGCGGACGGTCGAGTCCTCAACCTGGGTGCCAAAACCAGTGTCGACCTTCAGCCCGGGGTAACACTGCAGGGTTTTTCCTGCATAGAGAAAATTTGGGCGCGCGCCTAAGCCGTTTTCCCGAACGCCTATGACAAATCCCGAGCGCCTAAGGCAAAAAAAGTCTGCGATGGAAAAAAAAAAAAAACTGTGTTCATCACGTGCATGTCAGCGAATATGTTCTCAATAGTATGTTTCAAGGAGGCTACAGCCGAACCCTCGTTCTGTTTTGATCAATAGTAATCGAGTTCATAAGCATGTCTTCTTGTCTGATCAATACGCAACTGTGAGGTGCGCGAATGGACAGAGCGGCCAGCTGCTGGTCACTCACTCAACAGCCCGACGTGCACGAATACACCTGGACTATATAGGGATGCACCGATCTGATCGGCGCCGATCCATATCAACCGATATTCCCATTATCGGTTTTGATCGGCATTCTCAAAACGGCCGATCAAACTGGCCGATCAGATGACATAAAATCTGCGAGAAAAACTATCAGCGACGTTTCAATCCCGGCGCACCTCAACGGAGACGATGCACCCGGCGAGGGCCAGCCGGCTGAGTGCAGAGGGGATCCTCACGCAGCGAGCAGCGTCCCTGTTCCCCGGGTTGAATCACTGGGTCAACTCAGCCGACTCTCACATGTCTGCCCCTATAGACTGATGTTGACGGTAAACGCATTCGATCGGGAGCGCGAGGGTTTTGATCAAGTTAGCGGAAGGATTTAAGTGACAACATCCGGTTTTGCAAAGTTAGCGGAAAGAACCACGTGAAACAACATCCGTTTATCAAAATAAGATTTCGACAAATCATACACAAGTAAACAATGAACTGATTTTGTATCTTTAGAGATCGTTTCTGAGATTTAGCCTAAATTATGCTAACATTAAAACATTTTTACTGTACCAAGGAAGAGTTTATAAAAATAAGTCAGACTTTTGTATGTTAAGAAAAGTCCTGTATATAGATTTCCCCAAGAGTTCCAGGAAATGAATAATGCAGATGTGTTCCATACATATCTGAAATCCCCATCACTGGCAATTAATCAATTTTAATGTATCAATTAGGACATTTTTCAAAGTAAAAGTCCTAAATGTTTAAAGAAATTGGTAATTTCTTTAATGTTTGAGGTGCTTTATATATGTATTTCCTCATAGTCCGAGGCAATAATGCTACACAATAAATAGAATGCTTCAATCGACACCGTGATCGGTATTATCGGATAGGCAGATACTGATTTCAGTGATCGGTGATCGGCACCAAAAAACCTGATCGGTGCATCTCTAATTGTCAATCTATTAGCCTATCTATTTTAATCTAAAGTGGAAGCAAAATGATTTCCTCAAGCATTGCCTCCATTATTTATGTGAAAAAAAGAAGAAAAAAATAGTAAATACATAGATGTCTGCTAATTACAGTGATATGGCAATATAGACCGTGCAAATTTGTTTGGGAGCACCGAAGACCCATTTTGACCCAGGAAAAACCCTGGACTGCATAATAATTTTGCATTTAAGATTGTCTTCTGACAACAGAATTTAATTCCAAGATGCATGCAAATTTGTAATTTGTGATACTGGGCTATACAAAATAAACTGAATTTTATTTACATTATAATTATTCCAATAAAACTTCAAGCAAACTTCTTAAGATGACTTCTAGAATGTACTGAATAACCTCTGCTGTTTTTAAAGAGTCAGCTAATATATGCTACATGTTTGTGTTTAAAATATGGTCCTGGAGTCTGAAAGTAATCAGAATACCCTCTGGTTAACTCTTTACCTTTACAACTGTTAGTATAAACTGATTTGTCAGCTGAATCCACTGTGTGTGTCTCCCCCTACAGGACATGTTCTGCCTCTACACCCCTGGAGGAGGGGGCTACGGAGGAGAGGAGGACACAACCAGCCGACCCCAGACCAAGCAAAGGCGTCTGAATGAGTCTTTCCCTGAGAGAGGCAGTGTCTTTGAATACCGAATGGCACAAGAGGGTGTGTGAAAATTAATAAGGAGAGGGAGAGCTGACGGACAAGCCAGAAGAGGAGAAGAAGGAATGAGGTGGGCGAAAAAACAGAAACGGCAAAAAAATACCGAGGAAAGAAAGTGGTAACGAGTTGGTACTCGTTGCAACAACTATCATTAAAGTCCACATCCCTATAACAGAAATTATTACAATAACACTGTTTAGCAGAATATGTGTGCTAACATACTGATTCAAAAGACTGATAGCTCATTAATCACATTTGTGTGATGGACAAATAAGATGTGTTGCTCAGTTAAATGTAACATTCCAATGGTTAGTTTCAATGTATTTCTGATGAGGAAATAAGATTTTATAATTAGTTTCTGATAATACATATCCCAGTAAACAAATTAAGGAGCGACACATTTGCCATGGAAGGTAAGACAGTGTGTATTTGTTTGGCTTTAATAAATGACATCTCATCTAACTCTGTAAGAGAGAAGCCAAACATGTGAAGCAGCTGCTAAAGTGCTTTAACTGGAACAACCACTTATCTAACACCTCAAAGTGCGGTTACTGTTCTTCTGTTATTTTAATAGGACAGACGAATAAACCACATTTGTACTTTTTATATTGTCGTCTTTTTATTTCTTTAAAAGAAAATAGTAGTTTCACTTCTACGTTTTTGAGTGTCGGGAAGAAATGTGTTGAGACAGTCTGAAGGGCACATCTTATTGGGGAAGGCACAATGTAGCAGTTGTGATGTCCCTGTGGCGTGCTCCATCTACCATACCAGATGAGTTGTATATAATGTCACTCGTTTTACTTTTAGCTCTTTATAAAAGGGTTATTTGGTCAAGTTGTTCATTAACATTGATTTGGCTCATTCAATGGTATTTCTTCAAATGATACTTTACTGACTCCGAGGGTTCTTGGGCGGAGACTTGGAGCTGTTAACATGCACACAACCAGCCACAGAGGCTCATTGTGACGGCCAGTCATACATGTAAATTGATGAGGGGGAGTGTGTTGAGATGCAACCCAGAGGGACTGTTTGGGGGAGGGGTGCATGTCCCCGTTTAAGTGGTGGCCCCCTCCTCCCATCTTTGGGTCTGGAATGATCGAGGAGAGCAGGAAGGATGGCGAGGGAGTGCAGGCATGCGTAGGCAGCTGATAAAGAGATAGTGGCCACAGCAGGAGGTTGATGGCTGCCGGACGGTTAATGTAAATCAGCAGGCATTGTGTGCATGTTTGTGTGCGGGTAACTCATACGGATGCTATGCACTGTGGATCAAAGATAGTTTGAATTCTTTAGTGATCGCAATTCCTGCGGTAAAACAATCTCTCATACTGAGAGGACTTGAGACTCGCCCCCTGCTGCCTGGGACAATCTCCATCTTCATCCTGTGGCTGATAGTCAGTTTTAGGTTATGGGGATTTGTGCTCTCATTATGGGAGACTCCGTGTGAGAGAAAACAAGCATGAATCAAGAGAAAGTTCTTAATCGTAGAATTAAACATATCTGGGAAACACAGCGTCCACAAAATAAACCGTTGGTATCATTCAAATAGCATGTCATTAGTAAGGTTCTACATAACCAATAGAGTCAGAGCATTCGATGGCTTTTAATAGGACATGAAAACTGAGAGATTAGGATGCAGCTATTAGCTTAGTCGTCAACACACATATTAGAATGAGTGCAAATTACATAATTTAAACATTTTGAATTCATGTGGCAGACTGAACTAATCTTTTTAAACATGGTTATACCTCAAAGCAATGTGTCTTGTGACTTACTACTTTGATTTCACTATATTTCAGAGGGAAAGCCAATGGATTGAGTTAAATAAATGTATATGTTACTCTATCATTGACAGATGGAGTAACTAGGTAAATGACAATAGGATTTTTATTTAAAATATTGTTCTGCATAATCTTCACTTTTGATAAATACACATTTAATTCAGTTTTGCTTAACATTTTTGTATTGCTACTATTATAAACGCTTTACATTTTAGGCACAGAAATGACAATTGAGCCAAGTTAAGAATTGATGCTTTTCAAATTCTTAACTGCTACCAACAGTACCACAAAGAGGGCCTATAAGTACACTGAACCCAGAAATCCTGGACTTCACGATCTACAGATTTATGGTATAATTTAGACGGCTGTTAGTCGAGTTGTATTTGTGCAGAACTACTAACATCCAGCTTTAAAGACAGACAGTCGTGCAAATAAACCAACCAGGACTCAGCCATCTGAACAAACAGGAACACAGAGCGACATAGAAATGATAAACTTATAAAGTGGAATCCAACATTTACAAACGCAAACTATAAAAATGAAATAGTTCTGCAGGTTTAGTTACCTTATTGCCATATACAATGCCAAGCAGCCCATTTAAAATAAACATTTTATTTCAGACCCTGTTCAACTCCATGAGCTTCTTTTGATACTTCAACCTCTGAGCTGTTTGACTCAGGCTCAGTATCTTATAAGTCTTCAACAAGACTACAGGAAAATGGCAAAAAAGGAACAGGACTTCCACCTGACAGGGTATAAGTAGACTTTTTTTTTTTTTTTTTTTAAAGCAATTTCCTTCGTAAGACGATAATAATGACATCAAATAGTGCAAACAACCGTCAGTGCAAAGTCCACAAGTAACTTCTGTAAATCCTGAGGTAGATACTGGTCGATTGTCTCCAGTGTCCTGACAACATGCAGCATTCTGGATTGGTTTTGTAGTGTAAAAGAAAAACAGTCAGACAGATGGAAAAGACAATTATAGGGCTACCATTCATCAGGTTAATATATGTAGCTGCATAGGAACAATGCAGACAGCCCAAACTCTCAAAAATTAAGACAGGAACAACAACAAAACAGCTGGTCCAGCATATTTAACCATCTGAACAAACAAACCAAAACTCTCAAATAACACAAGTGTATGTGTACACATTAATCTGTGCAAACACACACACCCTGATAGAGCAAAACATATTTTCAATAAAAGTAATTCACCTCACATTTCTATATTTTGTTCAAAATGCAGGCTACACTGTAAAGAAAGATATTGCATTTAATACTTTGTTGCTCAAACGTACCATCAACCATCCAGCTCTATGCGGTTAGTTTTCCACAAACTGTAAATTCAAGATTAAATCCAACAATACATTCAGCCGTCACAGTAGGAAGATAACATGGAAAAGAAAGTTTTGTAAGAAAGCAACTGTATGGCAACATATAAAACAGTGCAAATACGATTGGCAGTGCAAAGAGCCAGCAGTAATACACAGTGCATTTCCCTGAAAGCCTGAGGTAGATGGTTATGAAACCAGTTAATACTCCACACATTGATAAGAAATGATTTTACTTTTGAAAATGATGTCCTTAAGACAATACAGACTTTAAATCTTATTAACATGAACCCATCAGCTATAGGTCAGCGCTCTTTTTGCATATTAAACAATCAACATTTCTTTGCCTGGAGGTAGTGAAACTGGATTTAGCTAAATCTGCAACAGAAATTAGTTTCCTTTGCAGATCTTGATTGAACCTCCCGTCCTGCATCACAGTGGGATTTAAGTGACAGCGTGGCTCAGTCTCAGGAAACAAGTCACTATTTCAGAGTCAGTCAGTACTGAGGATACCCGTTTATGGGAGGGCCGTTCGGTAGCGTGTACTGACCAGGTGGTTGATGATGTGGGTGAGAGTTATGATTGCTTGGTACCAACAAATCAAACACACTCTTATTCGGAGGCACAGATTGCAACATGTTGTCCAGGTCCATAATGAGGGGAGGGGCTTGGACAGAAACTCGTCCACTGGGGAGTATGGGCCAATAGGCATGCCCCAAGAAATGACCAGGTGCTACCGGGGAGCTACCATAGCCGTAAAGGGGAAGTCCGCCATGAAGCGGCATTAGAGGACCTCCGTTAAACCGTATGCTGGGTGGGGCAACAGCATTGGGGGGTGCATACTTGGCATAGGAGGTAGGGAGCTCCCACGGAGGTGCAAGCATCTCCCGGCGGGCCGACTTGTGCAGTGGCGGTCTGTAGTCCTCGTAACCGTCTGACCCAGCTTCCCCATCAAGAGGAACACGCTTCCCAGACAAAGTGCCTCTCCATTCCTCATCAGATGAGGAGGTGGAGGCTGGGCTGGCAGAGCTGGCCGAGGCACTATGGGCAGAGGAGGCGAAGCGAGGTCGAGGAGGTGGTGAAGAACGAGGGCGCTCTCCTTTGCCCCAGCAGTCCCTGGTAGACGCATCCACTTCCCCGGAGGCACTAGGTTGTCGCAGGCTGTGTAGCAGAGAGTCGATGGCGAAGGAGGAGTCCAGCTTGGGTCGGAACAAGTCCTCCTGTGGTGGGGAGGGTTGTTTTGAGCACATGGCGGGCAAAGTGGTGACGAGGGCCGGCGGGGGCTCCGATTCTGGCTGGTGTTCCTGCAGGATATAAGGGGCCAGATCCTGGGCAAAGATAGTCTCATCCTGGCGTGAAACAGCTGTGTTTTGCCTCTTGAGGAGCTCCAGAGGAACACGGCTCAACTCCACTGCCCAGAAGTTGCCTTTACCCTGAGGCTTCCCTGGGTCCTTCAGCACCTATAGGTTGAGGGAGGGTGGAGAGTGGGATGAGCACTTAAGTCTGACGAGCGAGTCAGGCAGGAAAGACAGTTTCACTGTTAACCATCACAATAACAGTGGATACAATCTTGAGACTGGTTTGAAGGTTCAATCTAAAGCCCTCGGAGCGTATTTCTACAAACAAAGCTCCGGACAATGCAAATGTTAAGCCCGTATTTTGTGAACTCGGTCCATCCAGCCACTTATGAGAATAAATAGTAATTCAAACAGAGTAGTTCACCAGTGTTAACATACCTTCACAAAGCAGTCATAAGAGGAGAGGTTGTGTCGCACAGAATCCCGCCAGCCTTTGTAGTTTCCTTTGAAGAATGGGAAGAGAGTACTGATCTCCTTTAGGATCTAGAAATAAAACAAAAATCTCAGTCTGGTGGTCTGAAGAAGATGCTCCTCTTCACTGTATTTCAGTTTGGGTACACAGTGAGGCAAATGCTATCTAAACACACTGATAAGAGTTTACAAATTAGAGTAACACACTTGCAGAAGTAAACGCCCACTGAATGAAAAAAAAAAAAAAAACGTTGATCATTAATATACAAATTAAAGTTTTTAGGCAGTACTTTAATAGAAAAACAACTTTAACTGAACTGTGATTTAAGCATGCACTGTATATCACCATGTTATCACTGTCCTGACACAGATTAGTGTCTGGTTTCACTGCAGTCCAATCTTATCAAAGCAAACCAAGAATGGTCGGGCGATAGTCACTCAAGTGTCACCAAGAGGCTGCTGTGTTGTGTCACTTCATGAACTGTAAATGATCAGTCAGTGTGATATTGATTTATTAAATAGTAAAGTATTAGCAACCATCTGATTCTAAATACTGTCCTGTATTTACTAAAAATACTACAGGGTATTTTATTTTGTTCAATAAAATACTGTTAAATAAGAAATAAGCACCGTGAGTAAAGCACAATCTCTACCCGAACTGCCTCTCGCACTGCGCCTTGCACTGGGCCCTCAAACACAGATATGTATGCGATGGTATTGTGTTCTTACCTCGCATAACGTCAGTTTCTTCTCTGGCGACCTTTGGATGACCATAGCAATCATAGCGAGGTACGAGTAAGGGGGCTTGGGGTACCGCTGGTAATTCTTTTTCTTTCCGCCGCTGGTGCTACTCTTCTCCCGTTCCCACGAGTCCTGGTTAATAGTTTCCTGCTTGAAGTGGGCATCTTGAGGACTCTGGTATGATGAGCCCGGTGGTCCAACTGTATCCATGAATGTCGTGGCACTGGCGAGCTGTTCGCGGCCCGATGTGGGATTCTCCAGGCGCGACGACTGCTGGGGAACAATCTGAGCCAGCTGTTGAGGCCAACTGCTGGATGTGGAGCTCCTCGCTACACCGCTGGCAGGGAAACTCTGCTGCGCATTTCTGTGGAAGTCAAGTTGATGGCCGTGATGTTCTCCGAGATGGGACAGAGCGGCTGGTGCCAAGAGGGCAAACTGCTCCGGCCAGTGCTTTGTCATGCTGATCAGCCGGAGGGTAGGATCGGCTCGCACGTTCGGACAGGAGCACGGCGAGGGGGAGGGAGGTCAAAGAGTCTGTCCTTAAGTCCTGGCAGACTGCTGGCTCCAGGCTGACTATTTGAAGAGCAAACAATTAACAGTTTCATGTAAATCCCGCTGCGTAATCGAGGGGGGAATGACGCGTTATCTGAGAGGAGAATGACTGATCGCCCCGGGGGGCTGGGGAGGGTCTGTGTACGAGGAGGGGCGAGAGAAAGACACTAAACCTGTAAATAACCCTTATGATAATATCAACATGCCTCTTAAGACGCAGAGATTCAGAGTTTGCTTTGGAATAAGTTGTTAGAAGATTTACTCACACGGGCCTAACTTATAATGGCCCATGTGGTTTAGGAAATACCCTTCAAACAATTGCGTTTATTTTGAACAATGACCAGAGCAATATTTTCATCGTAGTATCTACATGTAACCCATAGACCATGTTGTGTTCCATTTCAAACCATGAAGACGTTTCTATCGAGAGATATAGTGACACTTGGGAAAGAGGGGACAACTGAACCTGGTGGGGAGGGTGTGGGGGACGAGAAAGAGGATTTCGATTGAGGCTTACGTGCAATCAACAATTTTTCGTGAGCAATATACAAAGAGAATGACGAATATACAAACGTCTAAACAATTACATCATTTAACAATCATTAATTTCAACAGGCTAAATCAAATAAATTTAAATATTTGAGTCAGACGAACTTTTAGATTGCGAGGAAAACAATAAATTGCCACGTTGCCGTGTAGGCTGTTATGTATCCAGGTTAGCCCCAATCTAGAGAGCAAGGCGAGAACATGTAAACTCCACACACGTTTTTTTTCTTCTATTTTGAAGATAATTTACAAATTGTAATTAGTCAGATGACCCAGAATAAATTATTTGGAGACATTATGGTGGTGCTCTGATTGTGCGCCATATTCGAGGGTGTTTTGCGCACAGTGGGGTCTCCCTGGGACTATGCAGGAAGCCATTCAGTGTTGAAAGACTAAGTTTCGGGAATGCATGTCTTTTGTTCATGTTAACGTAGTGCTAATGTGCAAAAGCTTTCTTCCCAGCAAGACAGTGAAAACAAGTTGGATTAGGAGGAACCCCGTTGGCAAACGAGACTGTTCCTGCCCAAAAGAGCTGCTTAGCATGTGAGGAAACACGGAGGCCGATCAACACCAGTTGTGGCTTTTCTGGCGCTTACAAGCTGCGAAGTGTCGTTGTTGGCTCGGACGTTCACACCTTAAGCAGGAGCAATCGTGTTGCCCGGAATTGTTCCCTCAATATAGCTCTGAAACAAAAACGGCTTCACTTAATTCAAGAATCAACCATTTACAGTGAGTTTCTATATTGTGCTATGCGTAGGGACGTCTGACGTTGAGCTGTAGGTTAATTTACTCTAGATTTTTATTTCAATAAGAGATATTTATCCAGATGCGCCGAGGAAACTCTTGAATCAGATTAAAGTGCCACCCACATTTCTCACCATGCAGAAAGACAGAGAAACAAAAGAATTGTAAACAAGGCTATTTCGACATTGTAAGACTTTTCTAACTGGTATCACACAATTTAACTGGGCTTCCATACATACTACAGTCAATTAACCTGCATTTTGTGTGCAACCAGGTAGAAATGAATCCCCTTCAATTTAAATGACCCCAAATCGCACCTGACCACCCCATAATTTAAGTTTAACTTTCAGATTCACAGAGCAAATGGATTATATCCTGTATATGGGGTGATTGCAGAAATAAAGGAGACCATTTGATTTGTGTTGTCTTGCACAGAAGCATTGTTTTCATAATTAATTGCCCTGTGGGGGAAAACTTACCACGTGGATTTGCAGCTTTTGTAAATGTTGCAGTAAAACACAAAATGTTTGGACATGCTATCCAGGTCAGATGTCTTCTCTGACATGGTGAGGAAGAAACCTCCGTCACCTGCTGCAATTAGTACCAGTGGTTTTCTTCTCTGGTTGCCACACACTCAGTTGCATTGCCAGAAAGTTGGCCCCCCTCTAGTGGCCAAAAGTCGGTGAGACGCTTCAATCACATCCTGCTCTGGTCAGAAAGTGGATTTGATGGAGAATTGTGTTTCTTTTAGTGAGCTGGACAGTTAAACATGTACAGGCAAACCTCAACACGATGTCTGGACTCAATTTAAATGACAAACTGTAAAGCTGTCTCTTCCCGTCTGCCAGAGTGCCAGTTAATAGGTTGCGACTGGATTAGGGAGCCACGCATGAGAAGAATGGGAAACCATATGAATAGGATAGCATCCAAGACAGGGCTGTTCACATAGACTGATTGTGTCCACACAAATCCCCCCTAAGCTGCTCTGGGATGCGTCCTGAAATGGAGATGGAGAGGAGGAATGAAGTTTAGCTCTTTGTGAAAGAGACCAGGAAAGCAAGAGGACGTTTTTATTGTGCGCTCACAGCTTCATGACTTCAAGAGTCTTATTTTCCCCTCTGTTTTACTCTCATTTAGTTGTATTCTATTGTTTATTCAACAGGCACACACAAGGATTGCACCAGATATAACTAAAAGCTCGGGAGAGAGGCCTCCAGTGGTGTGCAGGTTGACAAAGTGTACCACACACCAAAAGATTTTAAAATCAGTAGATCTCCGGCTCATAACTGTCTGTCTGTGTTGGCAGCAGATTATAATGGAATCCAGCCACACATCCAACTATCTCAAAATGTATTCTCTTTATTAAATGCAGGAGATTTTACAGGCGCAAGCGTTCCAGCTTGTGTTGAGTACATTGTCGAATAAAAGTATAACCAAGAGGACAAATACACCCTAACAGTTTATTGTGAAAATACTGGAGCACATTCATGTTTAAAAAAAGCAGAGATACAGTATTTCATCTCACATGAACTCTGTGACAAACATGTTTATGCACACAAATACATCCAAGGCATTCTTTGTTGTACCACAATTTCCAGTAGTACAGCTACTTTCATTTTAACATTATGCAGGCTATAGTACTATTTCAGCAATAGATGTCATGTGTACAGAAGGAAGCATAACTCTGTCACACTTCCTTCTGTACACATGACATCTATTGTTTCTGTCCTTCCGGGGAGAGGGATCCTCCTGTTGCTCTCCTGAAGGTTTCTTCCCCTTTTTCTCCATTAAAGGTTTTTTTCTATTTCTTGGGAGTTTAACCTGATCCGATGTGAGGTCCTGGGACAAGGATGTCGTACACACTGTAAAGCCCTTTGAGGCAAATTTGTAGTTTGTGATATCGGAAGATACAAAATAAACACGCATCAGAAATGGTCTTCTTCTCCTCCTCACATTCTCCGCTATATCCATTACATTACTTCCTTGCACCAACGTGTCATGTCCATCTGTAATGTCTGATAATTGTACTTGAAAATATTTATATTATATTATTCTGTCACACTAATACACACTAAATACCTACATGTCAGGTGTGATACTGCAGCAAAGTGCTATGTTGTTGGATATGGTTGCAATGCCAGCTCCATCTGGGATGAGGAAAGGGAAAAGGGATCCACAGTCTCACCAGTGACAGCTCACTTAAAACATTCAGACTGGGTTTTTTTTAAGTATGCACATTAATATTTGCCCAAATCAAACTATTACTCCCTCCCCCTAAAAGTTGAGCAATTCCACAACAGATTTTTCTCTCATCTTGACTACTGCTTACCCTCTTTTAGTTATTTAGTGATGCAGCACTTTACTTATAAGGTTTGGTTCCATGATACCTATTTGATGCTTTAACTAATGTCTGGTAATTAAATTGTGTACTATGTCTCATGCTATTGCATTTTGTTTTTAGTTTGTTTATTGTTATGCACTCTTTCCCGAGTCAAATTCCGTATGTGTAATTTACTTGGCAATAAATAGTTCTGATCCTGATTCGAATTCTGATTCTAATTCCGATTAACATTCTTATTCTAAATCTTATTCCGATTCTGAAACCCCTGTACAGGCTGGCATTTTTAATAACTTTTATTTTTGTTTCTATGGTTGACCATTCCCTGAGATCTTTGGCGTTGTCTATTTCACGCGATGTGTAAATGTGAAGGACCATATCGCTCTGGTGTTGAGAAGTGCAACAGAAGACTGGCCTGAGTGGATGCGTCATTGAGAAGCAACACACAGTTTGCAGACTTGTGGCGCCCCCTGGTGGAGAGTGCGTCCTGCAGGGAGGAGAGAGCGAGAGAGAGAGAGCAGGTCCGGTTGTTATGGTGAAGCATTTATTTCTCCTGGAGCCAAAGGGGACGGCAGCTGATTCAGTTACACAGCGACGGACCCGCACAGGCGCTCCGGCTGACAGGTAAGCTGGCGGCACATTGGTGTCCATCACTTTTCACGTCGACGTCGTACGACCTGCTCAGTTTAACTTGCGTCAGTCAAACTAAACTGTCAACCGGGTGCGCGGAACCTTTTAACTCGGTCAACTCTGGTTGTCGTGTAAGTTGTGTTAGCTGCTCGGTAAGCTAACCCGAGGCTACGGTAACGTTAGCGTGACACAACATCTCACACGACCGACTGCTGTCGCGGCTCAACGACCATTTCTTTTGAAAGCCATAGTCTCCCCAGTTTGGATGGACTCGCCGATGTGAAGTTGTATCCGCACCTGGCCGCGGTGAACAAAACCAGGTATCTTAAATGAACTGTTTCCCTCACCTGTCAGCCACCTGTTGAGCCGTGTGCGCACCGCTCCGGAGGGCAGCGTCATAAACTGCTGCTCGCGGTTAATCCTCTACTCGCCACTGCTAATGCGCCGGCCGCAGTTGCTTTTTAAAATGTGTAAAGCCATTTACAGTGACTGCATCGACTGTAACTTTTAAAGTAAAAGCTACAGGTAGTTTTGCTTTAAGTTCACACATTAATATCAAACGTTAGCGAATCTAACGAACGCAAAGGCTCATTATTTGTATTACGATCAGGCACATCTGTATGGCCTCTATAGTCCGAGCTGCAGCGCGTAGTTCAATGTCAAATGGGTCCGTCCGGGGCTCCAGGTGGAAACAATTATTTGATCAGACCGAATCAAGTAATACGATAATAAAAGTGTATTTATGTTGATAAGCAGTTAATAGTCACAGTCATTTGTCATTATCATTTGTCATTATCTGTGAGGTTTTGGCTGTGGTAAAAAAAACATCAACTTGTGGTGTTGCTCATAAGTGTGGTCAAAGTTCATTTTCCATAGCACTTCCTTGGTATGTATGGTCAAATATGTGCAGGTTTCAGTTTAGCTTCGAGGCCTCTTGATACATAGCATGTTAGCACACGCGCGCACACACACACACACACACACACAGACAGACACAAATACAGAGAGCCCTGCATATTGTCAAAGATCTAGAAGGATCTTAAAAGGTTTGATTATATTTCAACACTGTAATTCAGTGTTACAACAAATGCAGATCCACTGTGTGCATCTGCCATTGTGGTTTTATTTGATACTGTGGAGAGACGAAGACCTGAACCCAGTGAGTGACTTGAGTTAGTTATAATAAAAATGTTTCTTTGACATCATATATATATATATATTCTTTTCTTTGTGATAAGATTATTTCAACATGTCAAATTACCAGAGCAAGTCTTTAAAGGTCAAACAGTATTTGCTAAGGTTTGGCTCTGTGTTACATTCCTTCTCTGGTGCATAACTCCCCCTCATCTGTTTTTACCGAGGCATTTCTTTACCACCACGGGGGTCTAAATGTGAGAGATTCTGCAGGTGGATGTCACATCATCTCATCCCATGGTCTCCATTGAAATATTCTTTATGCCTAATATCCGCTCCAACTCTGTGCCTGCATGACGCGACCCTACTTCCTGCTTCGGAGCTGTCAGAGGAGTTAAAAGTAGGCTAGTCTGTCTGCCTCCTCCCCATCCTTCCTCCTTGTACCCTGCTCTATCTCCCTCACATTCTTTCCTCCACATCCTCTAGTCCTCTCCTTCCATATCCTGTCCTCCAGAAAAAGCTTTGACCCTTTGTATGTTTGTCAATATGTCTCAGGATGGATCTACCTATCTATATATAGATATATTTACATATATCTATATACTTATGTAAAACTCCACCACAAATGCACACTGTCCCCCCCCCCCCACCCACCCCATGGCCACTTGCTCTCTGGCTACTCTGTGGCATAACTGGCATTTCTGAGTGATTATAAGGAGCAGCTTAAACTATAACACATGACAGGACCACGATGTAACCACCTCTTCTCAAGTAGATCCCCCTCCCACGCTCTATTGCAGTATTTCCCCGGGAGGGTTGCAGTTTTGCAGATTATTGCAGATTATTTTTTCCTATGAATTGATCCATTTGTAATAGTTTTGGTCTCCAAACTGTCAGAAAGTAGCAAAGAAATGCCGGGGAACCCAAGGTGTCCTCTTCAAATGCTTTTCTTCCACTTACAGCTAATAATAGAAGTGCCACTTCCTTTATTTTTTAAGTTGCACATTAATGGTTCAAAACAACCTTTCTGATTATTCGGCAGGCAGTTCAGGTCCCCTGGCATTGGTTCAGATTGTCGGCGGGATCGGTCACAAAGCGTCAAGCTGCATTGACTCAGCATTGTTTGCGCCAACCAACAGGATGGTGCCGCAGGTCACATCAAATCTCACACCGGGCTGGCGGTCGTACACAACAGCTGAGCAATGTCATTCCATGATGGCAAACCATGAATGATGCACATCGCGCTGATGGCCTATTTCCAGTGGAGATTTAAGGCTGAGCAGGAGTTTTAGCTGTGTCTGTTCTCTTGTGTTCTTGTAAGTTCAGTCGCAAGTGTTTAAAACTTAGGTGCCACCCACTGGATGAATGTATGAGCTTCAGTTTGTGTGTGTGCGTGTGTGTGTGTGTGTGTGTGTTCATACTGCTCTATTCATTCCAGCTGTTGAATGAACGTGTATGTTCTTCAGCAGGTGTAGACGGCCCTTCCTGTTAGATCACAACATGGAAATAGCAGACAAATGTTAGATTGATGTAGGGACAGTTTTCCAAACGCAGAACTGTTTTAGTTGTGTGTGTGTGTGTGTGTGTGCGTGCGCGCTCTGTCAGGCCAGAGTTGGTAAAATATCAGTGATCTCACCGTCTCCTTTCCCATCTGTCTGGGCTCTGCCTGACTCAGAGAATCAATTCAATTCAATTCAGTTTATTTGTATAGCCCAATTTCACAAATTACAAATTTGTCTCGGAGTGCTTTACAATCTGTACACATAGACATCTCTGCCCCAAAACCTCACATCGGACCAGGAAAAACTCCCAAATAACCCTTCAGGGGGAAAAAAAGGGAAGAAACCTGGAGGAGAGCAACAGAGGAGGATCCCTCTCCAGGATGGACAGATGCAATAGATGTAATCACAAGGCTCTTACACTGTTTACCCACCATGTGTACAGGGGATTAATTTATAAAACCACCGAATAAGAAGCTTCCTCAAGTCCGGTTGCTGCATCACCATAAGTTCTCAATCGACCTGTTAGGATGCAGACTGAGCTAGATTTGCAGGATACAGAGAGATGTATGAGTTGAGATCACAACATCGCAGAAAAGTTGGTGTTCATTTTTACTGTATTTTTTTTCCATTCAATATTTAATTGATTGAACTACCTGTTGTTCAATTCAGTTTATTTGTATAGCCCAATTTCACAAATTACAAATTTGTCTCGGAGTGCTTTACAATCTGTACACATAGACATCCCTGCCCCAAAACCTCACATCGGACCAGGAAAAACTCCCAAATAACCCTTCAGGGGGAAAAAAGGGAAGAAACCTTCAGGAGAGCAACAGAGGAGGATCCCTCTCCAGGATGGACAGGTGCAATAGATGTCATGTGACCAGAAGGACAGATTTAGAGTTAAAACACATTCAATGAATATGACAGAGTGTATGAATAGTTCATAGTAGGCATATTCCACGATGGAGACCTCCACGATCCATCAGGCAGATGGCGGTGGGGAGGAGGAGTGGGCGGAGTCTCAACAGTGGGCGGAGTCTCAACAGGACAGTGGCGTAGTCAGGAGCAGGAATTCCACGACCCAGACCTCAATGATCCATCAGGCAGATAGGATCTATGTCGGCTCATAGGGTCCGATGACCCCATGAGACGTGGAGTCAAAAGGACTCGGGAGAAAGCAGAGTTAGTAACGTGTAATGAGAGATGAAAATTCATCCTAAGGAGAGAAAAAGAGGAGATAGGTACTCAGTGCATCCTAAAACGTCCCCGGCAGCTATAAGCCTATAGCAGCATATCAAGGGCTGGACCAGGTGAACCTGATTCAGCCCTAACTATAAGCTCTGTCAAGAGGAAAGTCTTCAGTCTACTCTTAAACGAGGTGACTGTGTCTGCCTCCCGGACTGAAATTGGAAGCTGGTTCCATAAAAGAGGAGCTTGATAACTAAAGGCTCTGGCTCCCATTCTACTTTTTAAGACTCTAGGAACTACAAGTAGTCCCGCATTTAGTGAGCGTAGCTCTCTAGTGGGGCAATATGGTACTACAAGCTCCTTAAGATATGATGGTGCATCACCAATCAAGGCTTTGTACGTTAAGAGAAGAATTTTAAAAGTGATTCTTGATTTTACTGGGAGCCACTTGTTCGTTGTTAGTGTAGTAATAGCCATTTCGGCCTAATTGATGTAGAATTCCACAGTATTCGTTAGGGCCACACAGTTAATCAAATTTGTATCTGGTTCGCAATATAGGCAAAATGCAATTTTCAAATAGCAAGAGTCACAATATTTGTTGAAAGCCAAATGTGTGAAATTACCATTTTAAAATTGAATATTGTTGTGCTTCAAACCATATTCATTTAAATATGCTTGTCAATGAAATGAGACTGGTGATGTAAAAAGTCATCATCTTTTCTAATATCATGTAACGTATCGCAATGATCAAAATCGTTCGTCCTGACATTGTGTTTGACCTTTGAATGGGACGTACCCGAATGTACCCAGAAGCTGTCAATCTGTCATTCCTGCTCCTATTTGGCTGCTGATAAGTGAGGGACAGCAGGCTGATTAGTGCCAGACAGCCGGCTGAGACTGACTGAGCTGCTCGTCTGTCAGAGCAGGACAACAATCTCATGCTGAGAGGATCTCCAAGGCACTTTTCTTTTTTTCACCACACCCTGGCTTTTACTTTGTTTAGTTTCTTTCTCCAAATGATGGCCCACAACTCCAACCCCACGAGGCTACTTCCAGAGCTCTCTCCACTTTCAGCCTCTAAAGCATACACTGAACTGAAGGGTTATAGTTAAGAGAGGGTCAATTTAAAAATAAGACCACATGGCCCGTTTGATGCAAACACTTGTGTTAAGTATTGGTTTACTCAGACGGAGCCCAAAAAAGGAGGAGCGGTGACTGAAGTACTAGGCTTCCAGGCTCATTTGGTTATTCCCATTTGAATAAATTTATTCAATGTAAAAAATAAATATTCCAAGTAGCTAATTTCCCCTTATCATGTACCCCCTTCAGTTGTTCACTATGGTGAGATGCATCATTACCATAAAAATAGCCACACGTATTTGATCATATCTGGATACATTCAGCTAATATTTTGTGTCAGGATTTGTTTAAAGGTGAACATCCTGGGTTACAGCCCGTTGGATCAATGAAAGTGTGTGGTTCATATTTAGATCCTCGAGTCCTGTGGCATACTAATCTCTACTCCAGTGTCTGTAAGCCGAGCCAGTGTCATCGTGTGATGATGAGAATGATGCCCGGCTTGTAGGATTGGGTGAACCTAGTGGTATGACATAAAACGCAAATATTTATTTGGACCTGTGTTCTTGGTGGAACATGATGTGTCTTTTTTTGTTTGTGTCCCTGGAGCAGTACACATCGTGCTGTCTGAGGCTCTGTTCAGCTCCATTCCCTCGATACCCTGCACTGATTGGTTTGGGCCGAGATTTGAAGTGTTCATCTCGCTCTGCCAAGACGGCTTATCAGGAGACATTGTACTATGCCCTGAGTGTGCGTTTTCATGTAAATGTGTAATGAATGAGAGCATCTGTGTCACTTTGCATCTGTGTGTGTGTGTGCGTGTGTGTGTGTGTCAAAGTTGGACTATATGTAAAGTGTGCATGTTTCTTTACAGTTTTTGTTTTTGTTTTTTGTACTAATGTGTAAATATCATGATTAATTCTTATTGCCACCAACATAACTAAAGACTGATCATGTGTTTTTATATACCACCATTCAGCAAAGCTGGATGCACTTCTAATGTAGCAGCATATATCAACAGGTAAAATCTACTTGGCTCCTAAAGGGTCTATTGGGGTCCATTAAGAAACACGTTGTCAAATGAATCAAGACTAAGATTGTTTGACAGATGATATTCAGACACTAGCAATAGACAGATAGAAAAGGTCTGTGTTCGTTGGTGGTGGGCTTTTGAATATGCCGATACCTTTAACACTGGCCAGAAATGAGTTTAAATGTAAATGACTTCTCACCAACTACAGCTTCACTTTGTTTTCCTGTTTTAAAGGAGCACTAAAGTCTCTGATCTAACAATACACAGAAGTACCATTGACCTTAAGATTCTAGAAAAGCTATGTCTTCACAGGTCATATATTTTTAAGTACAGTACGTATTGGACTTCAAGCTCTATCGCGTCTGCACAGATCCTGCAGTCAGGTGAGGCACAACGCTGCCGGGCGGAAACACAGTAAAACAACCTGATCACTGATTGGTGCTAAAAGAAAAGTAGATGGATGCCGATGCCGCTCAGTGTGTGGCCCAAACTGTCAGCTGCAAGCTGCCATATTCATAATTGTGAATTTGTAGCGAGTTCATGGTAGATTTATAACTCAGAAATCTTGTTCACGTCTCCCAGAATGTTACAGAATTCCAATGAAGGTAATATTATAAATCCAAATCAAGGCCATCAAACCAGACCCCGCAATGATTATGATTCTGCTTGTTTGTCTTAGCATTTCCATGTGAACTGTTAGTGGACTCCAGTCAAACAATACTATGAACTTGTAATCACCTTATGAAGCTTCTAGTTTGCACATAGCAACAGATTAATTAAGAAGCTGTATTGTAACGTGCAGATTTCCCAATCTTTCTTCATGCCATTTTGCCTCCACTGCATTTCACAGGATTAATACTAATAATGTCTGAGTCATCTGGAATGTGAGTCAGATGCAGCCTTGTGAGTATTAACTCTTCACAAATGAGTTTTATTTGTGAGGCACACAATACTAACGTTTAAGATTGAGATATTTATTCCACTGATCTTTCAGATTGTGTTAGGTATTACCGCACTAATACAGCAGTTAAGTTCCTGCAAGGATTTCTCCAATCCTTTCTCCCTTTTAATTTAAGCCCCTAAAATACCACAACACATGTTCCCTTTTTCATTTGTTAACGGGCTGAAAACACCAAAAATAGATTAAGCTACTAGACCTCGCCATTATTGTTCCTTCCGAGTTTTGTTTCTTTCCCGTTGACCATTTAACAAGAACATGGACTTTGGACACTTTTTTTCCCTGAAGGAGGAAGACTTGTGAATCACCCGATGGATTATTGGCATTATAAATGAACCTAGCATGTTTTGACCCTGTTCCAAGTCCATGTTCATGTGTGTATTGTTTGAATGAATGATCCGTGTTGTGGCCCGAAGTCTAAGAGGGAGAGTTAAGCTTATTACCTCAATCTAAGGAAATCCTTACATTGTAGCTCGTGACAAAGGGTGAGAGGTTAGCTATCCTAAAAATAGTATGACGGCATAGTCAAGGAACAAATGACTAAAGTATGCCTTTCCTCAGGGCAAGAACTATTGAGATTTTAGTTGGCAAGGAAATGGGCCTAGTGGGAACTGACTGGTTGTTCTCTCTGAGTGCATGTTAATAAGAGAGATAGCCTCTGTTCCTGACGTGGCTTACACTACTTGGTAGTTATGCTGCAGATAGTCTGTTAGATACACTGTTATTCTTCAAGTCGTAAGTGTGTCATATGTTTGAGTACTTTTTTACAAAGGGTTTATAATGTGGAGCTCATGGTTAATATACTGCTCTATGAATCAGTTATAAGCGTTATAAGCCATAAATGAATAAGAGGATTTGTGGTTGCTGGATTGTGAATAAGTCCCGTTGTCGGCTGTTAATCCTCCTCCAGCAGGACACTTGATGCACTTTTTACAGTAGTAGTTTATTTAATCAGATAAAAAACATTCAGTGACCTGCACAACTTCTGGAACATGCAGAGAATAACTAATACAATAAATGTATTCACTCCACAAATGTATATGAATAGATTAATAACCCTCCTTTTACCAAACAGAAAGGGTAAACAGCAGCCAGAGGGAATCTTCTCAACTAGGCAACCCACAAGTGTCATTATGGGTTATAGCTGGTCTATAAACCATTAATAAATGATTTACTAATGATTTACGAACCACAGTTAAGTCTAATAATGTCTTTGTGTATATATGTATTTACATACATATATATATCAGCTGATTCATCGAGCGATGGGGTTCACCCACCTTCTCAGGTACTTGGCCGCTGGCTGCAGAGGCTCTGTGGCCCAGGACTACTGTCTTGTCAGTCACTCTCTCTATCTCACTGAGTGCCTTTAGTTGACCTTCCTCTCAGCGCTCACAAGCCCAGGCCTAAATAATAAATGAGTTGCTTGGAAAGAGCAGAGTGCGTGTGAGCCCAGGTGAGTTACTTGGGAAGTTTAACGAAAGGTAACGAGAGCGAGGTTGCCAGGGCTAGTACTCGCACTGGGATGTGACACTGAAACTCGTGACATCCCAGATATTTAGTCGCTCCTCTGCCACATCAGTCTTGCCCACTTGTGTGTGTCAATGGCAGCAAAGGTTGTGTCGGGCTGCATGGTGTGTCAATCATTAATGAAACACGTCCCACTGTCTCAGGTTTCCTCCGGGAGAGGAGTGGGAGAGGAGGGAGTGGGTGGAAGGAGCTCAGGGGTTAAAGATAACAGGATTAAGAGAGCAGTGTGCACACATTATACTGTAACAAGGCACTCACACTTTTTTCTCTCCCTGCCTCTTTTTCTCTCCTCTCTCTCTCCGCTCACAGTTGTAGACAGAAGACGATGTTATTGAGGGCCTGATCATTGACACATTCGTTTCCAGCCAAACAGTCCACCAACAACAACAACAACGACAAGTTGACTTTGGAATAGTCTCTACTCGCCACCATGGGATACTTGAATCCTGCCACTGCATAGTTGGCCTGTGTGAATCCTGCGGAGGCCCCTTTTCAGTTCTTCCTACCTTGTGTATTTATGTCCACTGACACCATATTCTCACGATGGATTGTCAAAGTCTTGCCCCTCTGTTGGATCAAAGTCTTGGACACAGTCACCACCATTTTGGATTAGAGGTTCTGACAGAGCATCCAACCTGGAGAATAGTTTGACTCCGCCTTTCTTGCACTATCTTTTCCCTCCGTCTCTGTCTTCCCTCGATGGCTCATTGGCCAAGTTACCAACAGTTGATATGGATGGGAGGACTGACCAATCCCCAGCTTGGATGATAATATTTTGGACATCTTTTCCCCTCCTTTTTTCCCATGGCACGATAAGAGTTGTATCATCTGAAAGATGGGAAAGAGACATTGCAGCGATTATTTGTGTTGCTTACACCTGAAATCATGGAGATATCCTTCACGTGATTGCGCAATATAATTTCTTTTTGGTTTCATCGAACTTTGGACATTTCTGCAGCTTGCTTGAGTTTTTTCTTGTTCATATATTTACAGATAAGCAGCAGTATCTGTTTGTGCTCTCCCATAGGCCCTAACGTAGGCCTGGTTGGCCTCACAGAAGGGCCTCTTTAAGGGACACGGGGATATGAGAAGTTTGAGAACCTGAAACTTTTCTATTTAACATCCTTTGGGACGAAGAAAAACAAACAAGAACAGAGAAGCGGAGCCACCGTGACAGTCCTTTACCGGGTTGTGGAGGCATGGCAGCAGAGCACAGCGAGCTGCTGGCTGAGATGGCCACAGTTGGGCGTTTGAGTGCCACCGAACGCCTGAAGCACGCCCAGAAGCGCCGCACTCAGCAGCTGAAAGGATGGGCGCAGATGGAGAAGGATGGAGCACGAGGGTCAAGGGCAAAAGCGGATAAGAAGAAGGCTCGCACCACCAAAGTTACATTTCCCACGTCCATCACACTGCTAGACGCAACTGCACGCAATGACCTGGAGGAGGGTAAGTAGAAACACACTCGAGTAAAGCAAGGCATTTAGAGAGCCTTCAATATTTTGGACTGAAGAAATTTAACACAACATAAATAAGTCAAAGCAACTCCAGACAGGATGAGAAGTGATATTGGACTATCCTATACGGGACTAATCTGCGACCATCCTCCTCAGACCAATCCAAATCTTCTAACCTGTGAAAGCAGCCGCTGCATCTGGCTCCTTTGAGCTGTGTTGCCTTTCCTGGTATGAAGCGCGTGTCAGCCGAAGTCACGGTGCTCCATAAAATGTGAATTAAAGGAAGTGAATCATGCATAATGTTTACTGACCAGGTCACATTTAAATTGTAATAGGAGAGGCATTTGGTTTTAAATGGCATTACTGCCAGCCACAGGGTCAAAGGTTAATCATAGTGGCAAAGCTTCTACGTTCATCATTAACAGACAGGCATGCCGTATAATTTCTTACATCTATTTAGACCAGAGAGATGTGTGCAAAGTGGTATAGCGTTTATCTGGAAGGACTGTGTCTGTGTGTGTGTGTGTGTCTTCTAGTTAGGGAGCTTCTTAACACTGGTGTCAGCCCAGATCTGGTCAACGAGGATGGACTGACAGCCTTACATCAGGTACAGACACACACAACACACACACACATACCTAGCTGTGTCTCCAATGCAGTGACAAGGACACAATCCCTCACTGGCCTGCCACCTGCAATTACTGCCAATTGTGTTTACTAGAATGCACAACTAAGCCAGTGATATGGTGACAAGGGAATAAATATGTTGCTCGTGTGCCCCACCTAATTATTCCTTTATAGTCATTGAGTACCTCACTGTTTACTGTAAACACACCTCTGCAAGCATTCAGGGGTTTAAGTGCCCACCTGTTTTAACATACACCGGTACCCACACTCACAGCTACACACACTTGCAGCCTTCCAATAGATGGGATGAGGGCACCTACATAGTTTAGCACCAACACTGTGTGACCTTAGCGAGGCAGGTCACCTTTTGAGCAGCGTGCATGTTGATGGTGTGTGCGGTCACAGCTCTCAGCTCACTAAGTACTGTTTGCCTTTATTGCGTCTGAACCGCAACTTATCTTAAGTCAGTTTACATGAACACACTGATTCATTCCCACTATTTTAGTTCCAAGAGGCGTTTTTGGACAGAGTGAGGGCAGCTTGCTTCAGCTTACATTCCTTTCCTGAACATTTATAGTCTGATTCTAGAATAAACCATCGTAACAAGATTCCTGAGTTTTATTTGCCGTGACCTTTGAAACACACAAATTCAAAAGCTACACAGAAATCCTGACTATTGACTTTTTCTCCCTTCCTGGTTTTCTCTCTGTCGTTTATGTCTCTTTATGAATCAACCCACACACATGGTACAATGAATTCATTAGAATTTGTGAGCACAGAGAACTCTTTCTAAAAGCAGTTGATCCTGCTCTTACCCTTGGAAAACTCTGTGTTTACACAGCAGAGGGCTGGGCCATGTCTGCAAATTCTTATATAACTCAAACCAGTGTATTATTTTCCATAAATGCTTCTGCATGGATTAATCAATTTCTCTCCATCCTTGTCTTCCTATAGTATACTTTTTTTCTGTTGTGGCCTATCCCTGATTTCTGCTTCACATTCATTTCTACATGTTCATACGTCTGCATCTTCCCTCTCGTCGCAGTGCTGCATTGATGACTTTGTGGAGATCGTGCGGTGCCTGCTGGACGCTGGCGCCTGTGTGAATGCCTGTGACAGTGAGCTGTGGACACCGCTGCATGCTGCTGCCACCTGTGGACACACTGCATTAGTGCAGCTCCTGATTCAGTCGTGAGTTTTCCCGTGAATTTCAGCCCCACGTTCAGAAATCCTTCATCCCATAGAATGTGTTTCTTTACGTTGTATATGTTTTGTAGCAACTGTGTTGTGTTAAATGTTGCTTTCTAAAATATAAATTCAGCTTCAATGCAGAAAGGATATTTTTTTTCTGGACCAAACCGACGAAGAGCCTTCTTGGCGGGAGTCTACTTTACATGAACAATGCAAATATGGATGCAGCCTGGCTTGCCAAACACTTTGCAAGTTTATGAATATTCCTGAGTGGCTGATTACATCAGTGTTCCAGTTTGGCACTGGAATTGAAGTGTGTGTGTGTGTGTGTCTGTGTGTGTGTTTCTAGTGGGGCTGACCTGCTGGCTGTTAATGCGGATGGCAACATGCCCTACGACCTCTGTGAAGATGAGGCCACCCTTGAGCTGCTGGAGATGGTTATGGCTGAACAGGGTCAGTAAGATGAGTCACAACCTGTTATTTATTTATTTATTGTTTAGTACCAATATTAGTTAAGATATTTTTTAGCTGTCGTCCCTGGGTGAAGGCCACAAGTGCTGCGCAGGTTACAGGGATAAAAGATCAGTTTATCACAACCGTACACTCCTTACTCTTTAAAAAAAAGAAAAGAAACATTGCAATACAAACGGAACAGAAGAGCAATACAGCAGTCCCACTTCGGAGCACACGATCAGCAATCCCAGTACCATGAACAACAGACAGTTCATCAGTACAAGTGAATTGCCAGAAATGTGTGTAGTTTTTTTCATAGCATTTATTTTCTTGTGTAGGGATAACTCAGGATCGTATTGATGAATGTCGAGGGGCTAAAGAGTCGACCATGCTGGCTGACATTCGGGCTCTGCTTCAGAGCGAAGCGGACTTGAATGCACAGGACGCTAACGGAGATACACTGGTGAGATGAAGGAACATCTACTGTATACATGAAGACGATTAAAGAATTATAAATTAGGATGTGACGGGCCAGGGATTTTAACCATATTCATAAGCAACCAAAATCATAAGGATTTGCTCAAAGTTAAAGGGCTGGTCAAAGTCTAACATTTTGACATGAATTTTTATGATTCTTTTTTATTCAAGATCTTGAACAGGTCAACATCAAAAACATTTCAGGTTCAAATTTGAGTATAAAATGCAACAATCGCTCCAGTTTTCTATTTTTTTTCTGAATGCATTTGGACATTGTCTTCGACACAAGGTGTATTTCAAGAGCCTCCTGAAAAGTCAACACTTGACTGACCAATGTTGACCGTCTCTCCCAGCTCCATATAGCGTCGGCTAACGGCTACGTGTCGGTGGCCGAACTGTTGCTCGAGCACAGAGCGCCGGTGGAGGGAAAGGACTCTGATGGCTGGACGCCGCTACATGCCGCCTCCTGCTGGGGACAAGTAGGTGCTGCATACAGACTTAAAGAGAAGAACCTCCCACTTCTCTGAAATTACCCATTAATGGGGTTGTTTGCATTGTTCCTTAGATCCAAATGGTGGAGCTGTTGGTGGCTAATGGAGCCAGTTTGGAGACAAAGTCTCTGCTGGAGGAGACTCCTCTGGGTAAGACCAGAAAGACCTTTAGTCCTGTATCGCCTCGTAAACAAAATGATGTAAATTACGGTACCTTTCACTTTGAATTATGTAATGCAAATCCACTTTCTCAAGCGTAGCCTGTGCTGAAATAGGAACTAATTATCATGACTCATTTCCTAAATGTCTCTCATTTATAGCCTTCTTTCTCATTTATACCTTCCAGTGTCTAACCTTTGCTGCTACTCACTTTCCAGATGTGTGTATGGATGAAGAGGTCAGAAGCAAACTGATGGACCTGAAGCACAAACATGATGCCATCATGAAGAGCCAGGACCGGCAGAAGAGCACCCTGCAGAGACGAGCCTCGAGTACTGGCAGCAGAGGGTGAGAGGGCACAGGAGGCCACAGAGCCCAAGGGAGCCAGGACAGGAAAACTAATCTCAGTTAGAGCGCTTGATCTTTACGGCTCCCCTTCCTCTCGTTTGTCTCGACAGTAAGGTGGTACGTCGCGTCAGTGTCAACGAGCGCTCCAGTCTGTACCGACGGGAGCACCACAAAGAGGCCATGGTGTGGCAGGAGCGTGGCCGACAGCCAGAGCCTCAGGACGACGATGAGGACAGACAAACGGACAACGAGCTGGTGACCCTGGTGTGTAGACTTTTTAATGCATTTTAGGAAAATGTATCCCGTTATTAAAGTTTGGATTTTTTATTCGCCACACAATTTTGTGTTGAAGCCGATTACACTTCTATGTGTTCTTTAATGTTCTCCGTGTTTCAGGCTGCCGGTGCTGGAGCCACAGAACGTTTAGAGGAACTGGAGGCTGCAGACCGGAAGATTGTGTCCAGTGTCGGTAACGGAGACTCCTCTGTTTCGCTGGCCTCCTCTGTACCCGGAGAGCTGTGGACTGGTGGGGGTCTCATGGAGCGCAGCGCCTCGTACCAGCTGTGCCCTGCATCTGGAGCTGGGTTGGGGTCGACAGGAGGAGAGGGGGCGGACAGTATGACTCGGGAGAAATCGCACCACACACTGGCTGACCTGAAACGGCAGCGGGCAGCTGCCAAGCTCAATAAGTACCCAGCACCTCCCCCGCCGCTGTCTCCTCCCTTAGAGGAGGAGCCTTCTGGATCAACGGCCGAGGTGGCAGAATCTGAGGCCCAGCCAGAGCTCCAAATGACCCCGAGTGCAGAGGAGGTAGCCTCCCCAAACCAGGTATATTTCACCCCAGCCAGCGGAGACCCTCCTCTTCTGAAACTCACAGCTCCTGAGGAGGACCAGTCCAACATAAAGGAGCCTTGCTGTGGACTCATGTAGACTCTTTCTCACACACACACACACACACACACACACACACACACACACACACACACACAGGCGTTTTACACTCCAAAGTGGCGAACACCTTTCAAAAAACGCCTGCTTGAAGTAAATCATTGTAGACTAAATTTAAGGCCACATGCCAATGAGGATGTGATCGACTGCATTTCAGTGAACTGAAGAGGAATCTTTGTGCTTATTTGTCATTTAGTTATCTCTTTTTTATCAACACAAGACACACTTTACACTAAAGGTCCAAGTATTCCCTGTTGCTTCATCTTGATTTATGACTGCCCGATAAGATGTTAGGCAAGCAAATATTTACTTTGCTCTGCCTTTGTTCGTTACCTAACTTATCTCTTAATACACTGCTCAACTACTGTATATTGACATTTCCTTATTGACAAGCCTATCATGTCAAAGTGGAATCAACCGCAAAAAGCTGAATTTGAATGGCAGTTCAAGATTATTTGTTTTAAATTATGAATGAGATGATGTCTTCTTTACTGAGTGCTTTGATGGTGCGTGATACATTTACATAATAAGACTGGGGTTGTGTGTGGTTGAGAGAGTGTTTGGTCGGGACAGCTTCAGTATACGGTAAAGCTACATTGAATTTACATCAGTGCAAAGATGAAGTGAAGGACTGTTCCCATGCTTGATTCATTTTTTTTCTTGGACTGAAAATATGGTGGGGTTTCTTTTTTAATTACTTTTCCAGTGCACAGAAAAGCCTCCTTCTCAACATGCGTAATGGTGCATGATTTGTAAATCAACTGTTTGTCATTAAAATAAGATGTGAGATCATATATGTATATTTAAATCAGTGGACAATTTTCTGAGCCCCTCATTCTCATTTCTAGATTTCTATTTTTTGTCAGTATTTCTATTTTTCTACTCTCTGAATGGAATCACATTATTTATTCTATCTGATACTGAATACGACTGGGGGTGTACAGTGTACATTTTTTTGTAAAGATTAAAGAATGAAGGTAAATTATTTATCTAAGTGATGATACATCACTTTTTCTTCTTGACAAACTAAGTAAAATTGTATTTCCTTTGTCAAAGGTTGGTGCCTTGTTCAGCTGCTAGATTTGATTTAGGTTTGCAACACTTGCACGAAGTCCCTCGTGTATATTTGGCGAGCAGTGGGATAACATTAAATATCATTCTTCAACTTGATGTGCTGCCAGTGCACTCTCTGTATCGCAATTCCATTTTGTTAGTGATTTTTACTGAGCACTGTTTAGAAAAACTAAATATATAAAACATGTTTTCTCAAATGATTTTTGTATTTTTCTTTTATTGATCTGAGCATTACGTGTAGGTATTGTTTAAAGAGATGGAATCCAATCATCATGGTGGCTTGCTTTAAGTGTTTTGGGGCTTTTTATACATTAGACAGGGTCAAATAATGACCTCATGGTTAGAGGAGACGACGTTGAGGATGTCTCCCACTTGTGGTGAGCAGTTGCCCAATTTACACACTTGCTCCCCCGATGCCCTTTCTCTTCCCCTTGCATCATGTGGTTACTCACTTTCAGCACATCTTGAATGTCCCAGTCGGTTCTGATCCACCTGCCAGGGCAGCACATGATATACACACAGTAAACACTTTCGTACAAATACATTTCATAAAATAAAAAGTATTGCAAGAGGATGATTCTGTTTTGTGTTATTATAATTTGCTGCACTCCATGCACTTAAAAAAAAAAGTCCAGGACATGTTTTGAGTGGCCTTGTTGACAGCTGTACATGGGGCGTAACAAATATAACACCTTTATGTTCAGACAGGAATGTGAGCCGAGGCTGCTGAGCGACAGAGAGCTGTTTTGAAGTGTTTTCTATATTGCGATGTTGATCTGTCTTAAAACATTTGGTAAAGGCGAAATGGATCAGACTGTCGTGTGATGCTGCCAAAAATACGCATTGGCATGACAGAAAGTCGCCGGTTCATCACATGCTCGCCTGTGAACCCTTTTGGATTGAGGTATCAGATGTCATTCCCCAAGCCCTTTCAAAGACATCTGAGAGTTTCTCTTCCTCACACACAGGTAGCTAATTCTGTAGCTCACTTTGTCTTGTTCCAAAAAATAAAGACATACAAAGCAAGAGTCTTGCATCACTGCGTTTACCAACATCCTGAACATTAACTCATGTCTCTTGTTGTAATGCGATTCACTTTGCTGTTCCCTGATTAGTCTTCAACTGCAACTTCATTCAAAACCTGTTTCTCAGTCTTTAGAAGCTTGTTTAGTGAGCTACAGCAGCAACATTAAATATAGCCTGAGGGTTCCCCCCCCCCAGTAATCTCTTTGTTAGTATGCCGGTCACATGATAGATGAAAGGATCTCTGACGAAATGCTGCCCCATAATTCTTTGCCACACCAAGGCAAACACCCAGTGTTGTAATATTCTCTTATGTCACAGCAGAGCACTCAATGTAAAGCTCCTCGCTGCTCATGTTTGTTCTCTTTTCCATGCTGTCTTTGAGTCTGCCTCCAAATGAACATACACATGTATATGGGGTCTTAAGTTTTGGATGAAGCAGTGTATTTATATTGCATTTGTACTTTTATAAAGTACTTCTCAATACAGAACCGAATAAACAGTTACAATCCTTTTAATGAATAACCCTTTTCACCTTATTTACAGTGACCATTGCCTTCTTACTCCACTCAAGTGCGCGCGTCAGTTATTTAATCGTTAACAAAGTCAAAGTCAGTTTTATTTGTCAATTTTCCATATGTGCAAACATACAGAAGATCGAAATTGCGTTTCTCTTCTGTCCAACATAAAGTGAATTGTGCAACATATAGACAACATAGAGTGCAAAAATAGTAAAAAACATGTAAACATATAGACAACATAAATTGTGCTAGCAGCATTCAGACATGTGAGTCTGAAAGAGGACGGAGTGGGAGGATGGGGAGAGAGTTCAGCTTCCTGACAGCCTGGTGGATGAAGCTGTTGGACAGCCTGGCGGTGTGAGCCCGGAGGCTCCGGTACCTCCTCCCAGAGGGCAGGAGGCTGAAGAGACCGTGTGAGGGGTGGCAGGGGTCACTCACAATCGAGGTCGCTTTGCGGGTGAGGCGGGTGTTGTATATGTCCTGCAAGTTTCAGATAAAAGACCAAATGTGTCCAATTGCTGTACGCGAGTTGATGTTCTTCCGACAGAACGTGAAGGCACCACGCGGCACGCTGCGAGCCAGGGGCGAAGTCAGCGAAGCGATCCAGCCAACCACGGGCGAAGGCGGGCGAAGGCGTGGCGGGCGAAGGCGGGGCGGGCGGTGCACGCGGAGGGGCTCAACTGTCAGTTGTAGCTCGAAGAAGTCCGAGTGGAAGTAAACACACGAGCTCTGGTAACAGCTGACCAACGCGTCATTTTCCAATGTCGATAGTCCCAGTTGTTCGTTCTTTATACGTCTAAATCTTCTTTTTTGTTTTCAGATTTCCAGTCCGGTGAGACGGAGTGCGCGTGACATAACGAACATGTCCCAGCAGGCGGCGAACGGGCTCGAGTGCCGGGGGAAGGTGCTGAATGTGGACAACATGAACCCCAACGTGAGGCGGGTGGAGTACGCGGTCCGCGGTGCCATAGTCCAACGGGCTCTGCAGATAGAGAAGGAGCTGAAAGAGGTACCGCCACGTTTGAGTCCTGTGATATGCACGCGCCCCGGGGCACGCAAAACCCGTGTTTTATTCATTTAAATCGTGTGCGCACGTGCGTGTGTCTATGCGTGTGAGAAAGAAATAAGCTTTAAAAAACTTTCTTTAACACACTGCAGCTGCAACATATTGCATTGGTGCACAGCAGCTACTGGACTGACATGCTCTGTTTCCTCGAGATACGGTGACAGATGAGTGAGGAAAGATCAATAATGGTGGTCGTGGGCACTTTTTGCTGAGTGGCTGCTGGACATTGGACAGTAGCTGGACTTTTAAAAGCCTCTGCATTACAGCAGTCGTGGGTCTGTTATTTCCTGCGCAGCACTCACACTCACATTACTACATGTGTACATATTGATCCGACATGCTTTCCTAAGGAAGGTTGCACAAGTGGATTAGGAATCCTTTACACGTCAAAATACTGTCACGCAGCACTCTGCACTTCTGTATGTTCTCTTCGCAAGACACGTAATGAACCGGTGGGGGCCGTTCGACTGCATATCGTGGAGGGTTATTATGTAAGATGAGAGGGTAAACCCTCTATCGTCTTTGTCTCTCTGGTTGACCCACCTCCCTCCTCCTCATGGGGAGAGAGTTCATTGGACCAGCCCCGGCTGTGCCACAGGCCTTTCTCTGCAAAGCAGGTCCATTAACAAGCAGCCACAGTTCTTGGTAATCTGTTTTGTTCCCCCACCTCTTATAAAAAGTACAAAAACAGGAATTTGTCAGGAATAAGTTTGCTGCAGTGCTATAAAGTGTTTCCTCGTGAACTATACAGGTTTATTTGAGAATAGTCACATCCAAACTCCAGAGGAGAGATTGCAATAGTGGCAAATACATTAGTTTAGACAACGCTGCGTTATGCAATTACCTTCGCATTGAAAATGCGGAAGGTTATGTTTTGATCGCCGTGTATTTGTATGCGTGCGTGCGTGTTATTCGCATAAGTCAAAAAGTATTAAACTGAATCGCATGCAATTTGGTGGGATGATTGGTTATTATCCGGGGACCATTTGATTAGATTTTGGGATCGATCGGGTCAAAGGTCAAGGTCAAGGTCACGAAAAGGTAGAAATCTTATTGTTACCATAGCGCGGTCAATTTTTATCCAATTGGCATGCAACTAATGCCAAAATGTTCATAATTCAATGCCCAATCTTGTGATATGCGAAGGTATGCGCTCTACCAAGTGCCCGTTCTAGTTATTCTTGCAGCAATGCAAATGTGAGTAAAAACAGTCTGACGTGTAAAGTCCAGGCGTTTTCTGAAGGGTCAGGAGGGTTTACTGCGGCTGTGCTTCCTGCCAGATCTGTGACTGGAACACTTTCACTGATGGCTCAGCAGATTCTACGCAAGTGTGTGTTTGTGTGTGCATGCACTGGTGTGAGGATGACCCTTATAAATCCTTACCCAGACATCTGGCATGGCTTTTTCAGGCCTGGGTCTAAGCTGCTGGCATGTGAGCATTGTAGGAGATAATGCAGCCCTGACAATATAGAGCAAGAGACCAGAGAAAGAACAGAGACGTCTTATTGAGTTATGAGTTTATTCAATCACAGAAAAGGTCAAAGCCAGATTTATTTTTCTTTTATCATCCATCCATCTATTCTCTGGTTATGGATCCCTATGAGCTATTTAAAGAGCCACGTGGTTATTCGTCAATTTGCATAAGATATAATTTCAAATACGACAGTTCCAATTATTCTAGCATGACTGAACAGAGGGTTGTCGGTTTCATATTATATCATAAGTAAAATGAGAATTCAGGTCGGGCTCTATTCAGCCGCTTGACCGAGAGCGTTTCTGGCCTGGTGTAATCCGTGTCTGGTGAGCAAGAGAACGCAGCGCTGAGCCGGGGAAACCGTCGGGCTGCCCTGTTTCCCAGAGAACAGCAGCCTCTTTGTTGCTCGAGAACAAGGAGGCGACAAGGACTAAAAGGGAAATGTGCTCTATCCACTTACTTAGATTTCAAACCAACTGGTATCTGATTTCCTACGCAAACCTTCTCTTTGTCATGCAAGGTCATAGAACTGATAATATTGACTTGGTCAAGAGGAAAGTTCTGCCTGTGCCCTTGGAGGCCTTTTGCCTGATAAAAAAAACTAAATCAAGACAATGAACATCTGGAGATCATCAGAGTTTTTTTTAGAGAAGACAAGATTGGTGATAATTGGCTCGCATTATAGTCCACTCCTATTTAGAATGGGAACGGTGATGCAGCAGGTCTAAGCCTGCATGGTTGGTTCTTTCTGATGGTTTCACTGGATGAAATGAGGCATCGGCTCGATGACCTCCATGTTTGCTTCGAGAGCGTTTTCTGCAAAGAGATGGTAACGTCACATTTACCTGCTGGCAAACAAAGAAGGTGAAACGAGTTTGAACAATGTTGCATAATTATGGTAATTATAGGCTGGGCAGTGCCAAATAAAGCACTTGTGGTGCCCTCCTCCCCCCGAGTTGATATTCCAGATTGTGTGTGTGTGTGATCTTGATGTATTAACTTTGTGATCAGCTCTGACTTGACTCAAAAAGGTTTCAGAATAAAACTAATAATCTTTTCAGTTTTTATACTCTAACTGCACATAAAAGGCTTTATTTGGATGTGTTGGTTTGAGTCGCACTTCCTGCGCGCTCTACTGTGAGAGAAGCAGCTGGCTCGTCACAGCTGTGTAACTAATAACTCACTCTCAGCATTTGGTCCTATTTGAGTATTTTGGTATGACGACATGTGCTATGCAATTGTGTTTTAACTTGTTTAAAAGTCGAATGTGAATTTCTTTGGACATTTTCTATTTAGTTTGACATGGTATTTCCACTGTATTTCACATCTGCATCGAATGAAATAAAAAATAAAATAATTGTTTATATATACTTTATTGATAATGCACAATATGATATACAGCGATCACAGAACAATATTTTCTTTTTTGTGTGTATGTTTCAATCAGATTACATGCATAGAGTGAAATGTAATGACTTTTAGTTCAATGATGTGATTTTGAACGCACAAACCATAAAGCCCAAACCTCATAGTTGCCACGGTGTCAATTTAAACCTCATTGCTCAACCCTGGTATGAAGTAGAGGGGATATCTATTGTCAATTGACCTCATCTGATGAACGGCAACAGCTGTGTGTGGGTGTGTGTGTGGGTGTGCGTGTGGGTGTTTCTAGATCTGCATATTCAATTCAGTTTATTTGTATAGCCCAATTTCACAAATTACAAATTTGTCTCGGAGTGCTTTACAATCTGTACACATAGACAACTGGTATAACTAGATTTCTTCTGCTATCGACATTGTACGCCTCAGTACAAATAATCCTCACTAAGAAGGTTTAGAAGCAGCTTCCCACTCATATTTGAGCAAGAAGCAAACTTCCCACGCCATTTTCAGCATGCAACCCAGCCAGCTGGTTTGTGACAAATTATACTTTTGGAGATCATCTTTACTTGCAGTGTCATGGAGTCAGTATGGGTAACTCATGTTCCCCAAATTATGCTATGCATAAAGTGACAAACGTACCAACGGTACATTGGCCCCTCAACTTCCCTCTGTGGTGTTGTCTCCGTGATGCTATGATTTGACGTGGTGTGTCAACAAACGGGCACTTATCATCCAGGGACCCTTTTTAATTGCACCGCACAAGTGGCAGCCTGTCACCGTGGAGCGTTTTCCCTCCACTTTTCATATCCATGATAAAACCAAAGCGCTGGTCGGGACTTCTCCTGGTGTGGACACCCTCCTCCGGGACCAGTGAACATCCAGGGAATGGACATTAGGATAGGGAGTCTGAACGATAAACTGGACTGGACAAACGCACCATACAAAAAGGAGCGGAGCAAACTCTATCTGCTGAGGGGACTCGGGTCTTCTAGATTACATTAGATTTAACTTTATTCATTCCCAGAGGGAAATTCCGTGAAGTAGCAGCAGAGATGTGCACACTGCAGAGAACTTCTGCAAACAGCACGACCCCTAGTTGAACTGGAAGTGGACAGGTTGAACACAAAGGAAGACAGGACAGTTCCCTGTATGTGGGGCTCCAACATCACTGACCACTGCTTCAGTGATGTTGGAGCCCCACAGGGAACTGCTCTGTCTCCCTTCTTTTGGACTGCAGAAAGTACTTCTGAGGACCTTGTATGGAGTCTGCTCGGGCAGCAGCGTCTCGACTGCCGACAGAAAGAGACTGAACAGACAGTGAGAAGGCCAGCTGTGTCCAGTGGAAGTGCAGGGAGCAGGAGAACGATGGTCAGGCCCCGTGTAGGACACTCTGACGGCGATGGAGAGATATAGCCGTCCACTGCACAACAATAACTCATTCATTTATATAAATAATCTCTTCAATCAACTATGCAATTGTAACTACCATTCAGTCCGACTATATCATATTTTATGTTGTACTCATTTATCATACCTCTATTGTTTGATTATGTATTTATAACCTTCGCATTGAAAATGCGGAAGGTTATGTTTTGATTGCCGTGTATTTATTTATTTATTTATTTGTATGCGTGTTACTCGCATAACTCAAAAAGTATTAAACCGAATCGCATGAAATTTGGTGGGATGATTGGTTATTATCCAGGGAACATTTGATTCGATTTTGAGATCGATCGGGTCAAAGGTCAAGGTCATGAAAAGGTCAAACTCTTCTTTACCAATTTCTATCCAATTGGCATGCAACTAATGCCAAAATGTTCATAATTCAATGCCCGATCTTGTGATATGCGAAGGTATGCGCTCTACCGAGTGCCCGTTCTAGTTATACTTGTTTTGGTCTTGCTTTTCGACTTATGTCTCATGTTTGGTCGTTTGCACTGTCCACTCTGCTGCTGTGAACCTGCTATGGTCCCAGCTGTTGGGACTAATAAAGGATCATCTTATCTTCATTAATTGCACTGGTTTTAATGATGCCGATGATGGCTGATGATGGGTTTATGATTTATCGGTGAGTGCTGGTTTTTGTTTCTGTTGGTACTGCTGTGCACACTCTATGATTTAAGATTTAGAGTTGTGTGCACTGCTACTTACCGCCGTATCCTTTATAGTGATGTATTGCACAGTGATGTAGACGGGCTGGGCAGAAAATTCAGAAATGAAGAATTGTCTTTTATTTTCCTTAAATGTCACAACTGCACAGTCAAGTCGAGATGTTACAACATTGACACAAAAATAGTTGTTTCCCTTTTTTTAAAGTCCTGAAGTTTCCAATGTTTCTGATGTAACTCCTTCCCATTACTTCTTGTTCTTCTTTACTCACATCGTGTTTATTAAGGAGCTGTCGCTAAATGTAAGAGATAACTGGCAGTGTCAATATTTTCTACACTTGTTCTATCGTGGATAGAACCTGCCATGAGATTTACCTGCCATGTTTTGTCTTTATCTTTCAAGGGAGTCAAGAAACCTTTCACAGAAGTCATCAAGGCTAACATAGGCGATGCCCACGCCATGGGCCAGAAACCAATCACATTTCTCAGACAGGTAGGACAACTACAGCTTTTGCTCTCGTCAATTGAGTGCTTGTATTTCACAGCCAAGTAGCATTCACGCCCATGAAGCAAGACTTACTGCTTTCATACCAACTGAATGTGCCATAAAAGTAAGATATGCGTGTCCCTCTCTCAGGTCTTGGCCCTGTGTGCTTACCCTGACCTTCTGGACGACGACAAGTTCCCGGAGGATGCCAAGCAGAGAGCCCGACGTATTCTCAATGCCTGTGGAGGCCACAGTATAGGTCAGACAACTCCCACTCACTCCACCAACCGCATCCCCTCCCTCCGACGTGCACGTCATTAGCATCCCCCTCCATTCGTCTACTCATTAATACTTTATTTGAACAGTCTGTACTCTTAGCTAAACAGAGCATCGACCGGTCAATGTAGTGACGTTCTTGTTTGATTCAAAGTTCATCTTCATGTGTTCAAGGGGCCTACAGTTCTAGCCAGGGCATTGAATGCATTCGTCAGGATGTGGCGCGCTACATAGAGAAGAGAGATGGTGGAATCTCCTCCGACCCTGACAACATCTACCTCTCCACCGGAGCCAGTGATGCTATTGTGGTACGGGTGTTTTTTATTCTCATTTCTCCAGAGTGCTGACAAACTGTCGGCAAAGGCACGAGTTGATGTGTTGCTTTAATGCAGCACAGGTGACACACTTTCAGTATGACGGGCTTATGAATCTGTTGCTTGTTCACCCTGTTTATGATATGATTCTCTGTACTTTGCACATCTGTAACTTTACTCCACCCAAATACCTTAGTCACTTTCAATACAGCTTCAGTCTTATGCCACTGATAAGATGCACTCGATGACTGCTCTTCAAAATATCTACTGTTGCCTGCTGTGTTAAACCGTGACATTTTGGCCGATCCAAATTAAGACGTGCAAAGATGGATGTGGTCCAAGCAAGTTTACCAGACGTGTGGCGGCAGGAAGTGAGGAAGGGGCCATTGGCCATCTCGGCTCAGCCAACCCCATGTTAAGATGCGCAATGCTTCTCTCCCAAATATTCTCCTATCGTACTCCTACCACCAGCTTTTATTCTTTCTCTCTTCCCCTCCTTTCCTCTATTCGTCCTCCCAACAAATCCTAATCCCAGAGCATGCTGAAGTTGCTGGTGTGTGGGGAGGGTCGTGATCGTACGGGAGTAATGATCTCCATCCCCCAGTACCCTCTGTACTCAGCGGCCCTGGCCGACCTGGCCGCCGTGCAGATCAATTACTACCTGGATGAGGACAAGTGTTGGAGTCTGGACATTGCAGAGCTGAAGAGAGCCGTCACCGCAGCCAGGCAGCACTGTAACCCTCGCGCTATCTGCATCATCAACCCTGGGAATCCCACTGGTATGTCTGGTGATCGTGGTTCCTGTGTGTTAAATCAGACAGCTGCTGGAATTGTGTATTTTTTGTCGGTGTGTATCTGCATGCCCGACTTGCATCAACCTATCCTGTGTGATAGGTCAGGTCCAGAGCAGACAGTGCATTGAAGATGTGATCCGGTTTGCTCAAGAAGAGCATCTCTTTCTCCTGGCTGATGAAGTAATACACCATCACATTTCCTTATTCAAGTGTTTTGTTTTTCCAAAAGCAGACCGCCTTCATCCACATAACCATTCAAGATGCAAGCAGAATTAGAATAAGCTTCACAGTTTCGACACCACACACAGAGCAGCCCAACAATTCCCCTTTCTGCTAATTATCGGTCAACGTCATACATTTACACGAACAGTGCATGACGAAACACTTCTCAATCTACTGTCATCCATTACAGCACCACCACTAACTCTGACCATATTCATGAAGGTTGAAAAAGTAAGGACAGAAATGTATGTATGCATCCTTAATGCTGACTTAATACATTTCAAATTGACAACCAATTTTCAAAAATATTCACTAAAGTGAATATATGACTTCATGAAAATTGTAACATACTCACTTAACCCTTGTGTTGCCTTAGGGTCATTTTGACCCGAATCAATATTACACCCTCCCCCCGCCTTTGGGTCATTTTGACCCGATTCAATGTTTCACCCTCCTGTTACCTTTATATTTACTAACATATTTTACCCTTTGGATTCAATTTGACGCCAGCAATTAAAACCTCCAGAAAATGATTAGAATTAATATTGTTTTCCAAGTTTAAGTGTGAGGCACTTTATGTTTGTTTGTTGACGACCGAAAGAACACCGACATTAAACATTGAATGGGGTCAAATTAATCCTAAAGCGGGGGGAGGGTGTAATATTGATTCGGGTCAAAATGACCCTAAGGCAACACAAGGGTTAATCCATTAAGCGACATGTACAGAAGTTAAATACAGTATATAATTAGCGATGAGCTCACCGTGCCAGTGTTATGATCCTTTTTCAGTCAACTCGTGTAAATATACTGCACATTTAAGTTAATTCTGTTATGAATGTACTTTTAAAAAGAGGTTTTCCCATTTCAGGTCTACCAGGATAATGTGTATGCAGAGGGCTGTAAGTTCCACTCCTTTAAGAGGGTGTTGTTTGAGATGGGACCAGAGTACTCTACTACAGTGGAGATGGCCTCCTTTCACTCTGCCTCCAAATGCTACATGGGAGAGTGAGTAGCTAGACACAGACTACACTTGTTTATGAAACCGACAAACGGTCTTCTTCGTTATTAATACTAAAGCATCCTTGGAGTTGTTACTCTCACAAACCAAAAGATGTTTACTTTGTGTTTTACTTCCTCCTTTCCTGACTCTTTCGTCAGGTGTGGATTCCGTGGCGGCTACATGGAGGTGATCAACATGGACCCTGAAGTGAAGGCTCAACTTACCAAGATGGCGTCGGTGCGTCTGTGCCCCCCTGTTCCCGGACAAGCTCTCCTAGACCTGGTGGTCAACCCCCCACAGCCCGATGAGCCCTCCTACGACAAGTTCATGAAGGTCTGAGGAACACACCAGCTGACACACAGCCTAGCTTAGTGTCTGAGTCTATGCATACACACAATGTATGAGGAGAAACACTTAAAACACCACCGCATGTATTCTATGCATAGACCGTCTCTATTGAGTGAGCTGAAGTTGTCACATGGCACTGAATAATGAATTATGTTCTGTTCTAAGAGGTTTGAAGAACGGCAACGGAAATATAAAATGTCCCCCACCGTGTCCGATCAGTCCATACCAGTTCATCCTGTGATCCCTGTAATGTTTATCACGACCTTTTTATCATGACACTTTTATGATTTGATGACACTTTTCTACAGACTATAATATGACATTTTATAATGTATTATGACTGTTATTTTTTATATGATATATATAACATGGCTTTTTGAACACTATTTTTAAATTACTTTTTTACATAATATACAACTTTTTATGGATCTTTTTAAAATGCTATAACAAGACATTGTTATGACTCCTTCAGGAGCGGACAGCGGTGTTGGCAGCTTTAGCAGAGAAGGCGGGGCTAACAGAGCAGATCTTCAACACGGTGCCTGGTATCACCTGTAACCCTGTGCAGGGGGCCATGTACACCTTCCCACGCATCACTCTACCACAGAAGGCCATCGACAAGGCAAAGGTCTGCTCTGCACACCGACATTATGTCAATAATGAGCCTCACCACAAGGCACTTGTCTTGTGTGGGTGTGTTAAAATGTGTGTGGGTGTGTCTCCATCTACAGGCGGAAGGCCACGTCCCTGACATGTTTTATTGTATGAAGCTGCTGGAGGAGGAGGGGATCTGCCTGGTGCCAGGGAGTGGCTTTGGCCAGAGAGAAGGAACCTTCCACTTCAGGTCTCTGTTCTGTCCTCAATGTTTTACAGATTGTTTGTTCCTCCTTCACTTAATCGTAAAAATGTAGGAACCTATTGCAAGCATTTTTTGACCATTACTCATGTTATGGCTTTATCTGTGCTATATTCAGTGTATTTAAAGTTAATCTGCAAAAAAAGTGTTTTGGCCATTTAAACCCAACTTTCCTTTTCTCAGTTTTGCACTTGTATACATTTCTATATATTTTTGTATTCCTAGTTTGAGGTCATGATATAATTGAAACTCACTTGGATCAAAGTAGTTCACTACATGTGCCATTAACCCACATCCTTCTTCCTGTTGCTGCATCCAGGATGACCATCTTGCCTCCCACTGAGAAGCTGAAGTTTGTGCTGCAAAAGATCAGCGATTTTCACGTGCGCTTCACACATGAGTTTTCATAACCAGCAAGGACTCGTTCAGTGTCTGTACCGTTAAGTGCCTTTTGTAAGAGGCAGACAAGAAGTCTTAATCTCACAGCTGCATTCACATTATCAGATTATTTTCACTGTTTTGCATCAGCAAAGAACTTTGAACACTTAAGACCACGAGTGAAAATTAGAGCCTTTGTGTACGTGAAGATGTCATCGTAACTAATGCACAACAGTCCGTTAGAATACTGATTGTGTGTCATGTCTGAAGACCGATAATTCAGAAGTCCTTGTTGTAGATGCTACAGGTGCATCATGGTCCTGTCTAGATTTATGCCAGGGCAATATTTGTCACACGGCCCTTTCCAGATTTGTATTACTAATATTAAAATTCTTAAATTAGATTTATAGAATACTTGTTTACTATAATAAACAGCAGCTCTTACATTTGGAATAAATTTGCAAAGCAGTTTCCATCTTGTATTGATTTACAGCAACAGTCACATTTGAGTGTTGACCCACAAAGCTCCCATCATTGAGATTTATTTAAAAAGACTGACATCTTCAACAGTGCTTACATGCTTTTAGAGACAGAAGAAAGCTGAATCTCTTGGAACAGACAGAAACTTAAAGATTGAACATTGCAATTCTAACAATAACTCAGTCACTGTAATCCCCTCCCCCAACACTCTGCCCGAGCACATTTAAGAGTTCTTTTGCAAATCATCAAGAGATTTTCAAAGTTCCTCTCTCTTTTGTGATAGCTTGGTGCTGTGCTCTTCCAAGAACTTGCTGAAGCCCTCCACTGTTTTGTCTCCACCTTCAAATTTGATGGGGTTCCGCTTGTTGTTGCTTAGGGCAAAGTATATTGTCGGGAAGCCCTCCGTTTTGAAGCTCTTGTTTGGCACATCGTTGGCTGTGGCGTCCATCTTGGCGATCACCAGGTTCTTCTCCCCCTTGTACTTCTTGCCCAGAGCCAAATAAACGGGGTCCAGTTTCTTACAGTGGCCACACCAGGGAGCATAAAACTCAATCAGGACATCCTTCTCATTATCCATGACAATCTCTTCAAAGGTCTTTCCGACCACAACTGTAACTGGTCCTTTGTTGTTCTTCGGTACTGGCTGGGACTTGACGATGGGTTTGAGCTTTCCTGTGGACATGACAGAAATTCTCATTCAGAAAGTGTCCTTTCAGGTTCAGTGTGAACCTTTAACGACTCATTTTTGTTCTCAGTTTGAGTAACATGTTTCTGTAGATTTTCTTTTATATTTACTTTAGTGTAATTCAAGGTTTGTGAGCACTAAACTAAAGTTTCATTAAGATTCCTAATGAAATGTATGCTCACACATTGTATGTACCAATGCAAAATATAGATACATTGTAGCTAATTATTAACCAATTAGAACTTTTAAAAGTGAAACTTGACTTTTATAAAACTGTAAACGGTAGTAAAAAATTTAAGAAAAACTGCAGTAGTAAAGTAGTAGTAACACCATATTCAAATTACATTTAACCAAAGAACACACTAACCTTTCTTGAAAGCCAAAACAAATTCTCTCAGCACGTCAGAGTCAAACTCCTCTGGCTTCATCGCAAACTTTTTGTCTTCATCTGCCAGAATTGCCACATTAACTTCCTCGCCGCTGTCGCTCAGGCCCAGGCCCTTCAGCTCGTCTGCGTAGTCCTCCTCATCACCAATGGCAAACGTGTATTCAGGGAAGTCCTTGGCCACCTCGAGCACCTTGGACCTCCAGAACTGCGTCGCTAAAAAGTAATATTAGTTTAGTATGTCACGACAAGGTATATTGTGTAAAGTCAGAATATAATATGACTAAAATAGTTGTAACTTCACCATAGTAAATCGAAATAAGTCAGTAATTTCAGTGAAAGTCAAATATTTACTTCTAAATAGCCATTTAACAAGAGCACAGGTCAAACCTATCAAAATAAAATAAAAATAGGAGAAACTCACCTTTCCTGTAGTCAAAGCTAAAGTCAATTCCATAGTAAACAACAACAAGGGGTCTTTTGGTGTAGCGCTTGGCATCATTGCTTGGTTTTCTGTGGCCCACCAGAGGAATTGCATGTTTTTTGAAGAACTCCTGCAGTTCTGACACTGATGTAGAGTCCTGTAGGATAAATAAATGAGTATCAAGACTTCAAAATAAATCAGGATATAGAATCTTTTTTTATTTAACTTAAAAGCGCTTGCCAGGTAAAATCCCTGATGGTCAGTCTATTTTTCCCCGATGTAGAACTGAAGGCATAAGTACCTTTACTGCGAGTGTGTACGATGCCGTCTCGTACTTTGAGCCGAACCGTTCAGGCTGAGCCATGACAATCTGACCAGGTGACGCTTTGAGCAGTTTGGCCACTTCAGAGTTGAAGGTGTGGCGGAAGTTGAAGTCTTCCCTCAGTGCATTACCTGCCGAAAAGACAGCAATGGAAATGGTTGTTAATTTGAAGAAAAACTTTTTTTAACCATCATGTAGAGATGCTAGAACTTTGAATCCAACATTTCCTTTTTAAAGGACACAGGCATGAAGCAAAATGTACTTTGCCAATTGCTTTGAACACACCTCCAAGCTCATGGTACTTACAGGCTTCACTGTAGATCTCATAGGCTGCATCCTGTTCACTGGAGAACACACCGACTATGACGGCATCATCGCCATCCTTAATGAGCTCCTGCACCTGTTTTACGGCCTGGATCTGCACAGAGGGAGGGCCAGCCTGCTCCTCCATAAAGTCAACAATGCCTAGAGAGAGAGTGGATCACCTGTGATGAGTAAACTAAATATTATGTGCACTAGGCCTGTATGCCTATAAGCCTTACAGTACCCATGGAAAACAACGACTTGTGTTAGTGTCCACCTACCGTGCTGCTCTCTGGGTCCGTTGTAGTCAAACACTTTGCCTTTCCTGAAGATCTTGATGGTGGGATAGCCTGTAACTTCAAAACGTCCGGCTATCTCATTCTCAACAGTGCCGTCCACCTTGGCCAGAGGAATGGGAGGAGAGCGCTGGCTCAACTCCTTGGCTGCCTTCTCGTACTCTGGAGCCAAGGTCTTACAGTGGCCGCACCTGAAGGAAAGTTTTAACAATAGTTTTAATTGACGCCCTTTAGAGTTACAGGATTTGTTATCGTTTGCCCGACTATCTGTCCAATAGATGTCAAGTGTCACTTTTTTTGGCCAACAGAACTGACATTTAGTGATAATTAGATATCTTTAGTCTATATATATATCCTGACTAACCATGGAGCATAGAATTCCACAAGGATGATGTTTGCGTTGTTAACGGTCTCATCAAAGTTGTCCTTGGTCAGCACCAGCGTTGCTTCAGGAGGGGGCTTCCAATCTGGCTGAGCCACCTCTTTCACCCGGGCCACAATAGCTGCAAAAGACACATGAAACAATGTCGGCGATTAATTTAAACGGCAATTCCTTTGAACAGGTTTGAAAGGGTGCAGTGACAATTAAGTTAATTAGATGTCTCTACCCTTCTCTGTTCTAGGGCCATCAAAATCCACAGCGTCCCCATTTTTTATGATCTTGATGGTGGGATAGCCCGACATTTCGAACCTGCTCGCTATCGCAGTGGCAACCGTTGCATCCACTTTGGCCACAGGTATCGGAGGGTCGTTCTCCTTAAGAGTCTTTGCGATCCGTTCATACTCGGGGGCAAACTTTTTGCAGTGGCCACACCTAAAAAGGATACAGAAATAAAACAAACAAATTAAAACATTAGCAGAGACATGAAGTGAGAAGCGTGCTGTAGAATATAAACAGGGAATGCGCAGGAGGAACAACACGCACCATGGGGCATAAAACTCAATCAGCACCGTGTCTTTGCCTTCCATGAAAGTGTCATAATTGCCATTGGTGAAAACCAGCACTCCATTCTCTTCTTTCAGCTCGGTGTCATCCTCCTCTTCATACTCATCACCATCTTCTTCATCAGCAGCCTCCTTCTCCTCCTCTGCAACATTCTCTTCTTTCAGCTCGGTGTCATCCTCCTCTTCATACTCATCACCATCTTCTTCATCAGCAGCCTCCTTCTCCTCCTCTGCAACATCTCACAAAGTGAAAAAGAAAAACAAACTGATTTCACGAGCACAAGTTTGGGCAGTGGTCGTTTTACTCCTCATGGCCAGAGTAAAAGTCAACAACAAAAGTATGAGCATCATAAGAAGCAAGAGACTGCGACATATATCCGGTTTGCAAAAGAGGGAGACACCTTCACTGTCACGATACCGCACACCAACAGTAACGTTACAGCACAGATGGGCTTTATTAGGATTTGGGACAGGCATGCATGTGTATGCGGCAGTCCTGCTGACAAGTTAACGTTAGCTTACATGGCCTGTAAGTTAACAGTACTGTGAGCTTACCTACACGGTTAGTTAGCTGTACTGTGAGCTTACCTGCACGGTTAGTTAACGCTAGCTGTGCTGTTAGCTTACCTACACTGTCAGTATAGTTTTCTTGCTAACAAAACTAGCAGAGCAGCCGCAGTAACTTAGCTAACTAGCTTAGTTTTGCATAACAACAACAAGCAGCATCCACGACATTGTTTTAACTTCCGCTGAAATTAACGTATTAGTTTGGTAAAAAAAAAAGGGGGGGGGGGATGCTGCGACTTACCATCCTCACATCTGCTGAGAGTTGCAAAATGTGCAACGCCGAGCAAGACAACCAGCAGCAGAGTAACCTTCTTCATTGTGCAAAGATGATGACGCGGCCCTTTATAAACAAAGTACTTCCCACAAGTATCCGGCGAAAGTAAATTAGCTAATTAACGTTGATGAATATCATCAAAACACTGTCCGGATCAATACTGGCGTTTGGCTGCACACACCTCCGTGTCGGGGATTCATACAAACTAAATCACTGCAGAACCCGCCGGGCTCACCTCCTGCTCGGACTGGAACTTGTCTGACTTGCCACGTTGTGATTGGTCGTCGTCCTCGGCCGTCCTCCAATCACAATTCGCCACTCAATTATACGTTGGGTGATGCTATTGGATACTTTTATTGATAATTTCCCTTCTAGCATGGGCCAGTCATGGAGAAAGTATGTTAGAGATTACATTTGATATGCAACTTTATTTAGTGCTAGATTACATGCTGAATGTAACTTTGACATCAATGGAGCCAATTCCAGGCCAATAGCTTTGATCATTTGAAAAAAAGATTGAAAGTTGAAAGTGCTAGATTTTTAAAAACTGAACTGAATCTAAATTAAATTTAACTACAAAAAACTTTTCATACACTTATTTTGTATTTAGAATACATAGTTTTCGAGCCCAAAACTTTTTTTGAAGCCTAAGTGTCAACATTTTAGATATTTTGATGGCAAGTCAGTATCATAAATACCAATATATAGAGGGTATATCCTACTATTGACAAGGTATTCTTATTTTTAAAAGTATTATTCTTATTTTCGAAACATTTATGGAACTTTGACGTGTTAATAAAAATAAATTCAAAACAATATATTTTGGATTGACAGGTTGCAACTCCAATAAGTTAAAGGATCTCTGTATTTAGTGTACAACTCAATGAAAACATAGCTGTCGCTCTTAAGGAATCAGATCAGGATGAACAATGCAGAGAATCTAACTGAAACAGATTTATTCATACATTTATTTATGCATTACAAAAGGTGTGTTTTTGTTTTATAAACTAGTCAACTCAACTCAATTACAAAGTAATGACCAACTAGTTATGCAGTACTAACATATCTAAGTATCAAACATTCTTGGAAGATTGGTTTGCTAATCAAGCAGATGAATAAGATGATTGGCACACACCGTACAATACAGTAAACCTTAATACAATAGGAAATACAGACCTTGCACTGGCTGTTCCATCAACCATTGTAATCTGCATAAGGACCCTACTGTTTATCTGGCTTTACGCTTCCAGGCTCCTGGTGGACTAAAACCACAACCTCTGTATGTGTTGACTGTGTTTTAGTTAAGCAGCAAATGTCATTTGATTGAGTCCATTCATTAACGGGCTTCTCCGGAGTATTTTCTGTCCTGATGCGTGATGTTGACTCTGGGAGGGGAAGGTGGTTTTGTGCCTTTAAGTATGTCTGGAGCTCTCGGCCTTTTAGGTTTTCTTTGGGTATTGTGTCATGTTGTTGTGAAGCATCCCATACCACAACAGAGGAGGAATGGTCTCCCCTTTGGCCCCTCTGCAGTATCTCCAGTTTAAGCTTGGACCTGGTCATTCAGTGTCATACAGAAAAAACATGAGAATTCTTCTTTCTTTTTTGACACTTAATTGTAATATTTTCAGTTTACTGCAATTCATGATATGTAAATGCTGCAGTAGATGCTACATGTTATTACCTGAGCAGGTGAGATACTAGTAAGGTCTCTCCATGGCCACCGGCATCGGTCTGATTGTTCATCATCGCCACTTCTGTTTTTTGTGTTCTTACACAGTCCTGTAACAGAATCATACTGTTCAAACACTGGCTTTCCAGAATACACATTTTAAAAATAGTCTATTGTATGTGAGGGCAGGCATGTACATTATATGGGTGCATGCACTGTGTATGGTGTGTATCTTTTCTTCATTATTTTTTTATCTGGCTCACCTGTTTGTTCATGTCGGAGGGCTCCTGTCGGAGGACAGGACAGTCCTGCTCCCTGTAGTGATGGGCGTTGGGTGGCAGAGGGGGGTGCAGACTACTTGAGAGGGAATTGAGTCTGGACAATAGTTCATCGACTAAGCTTTCAAACTCTTCAAAGAAATAAGTCTGAAAAACCAGAGAACAAAGTTAATGTAAACTCTACAGATGTAAATTGGTGGTGTAATCTGTAATATTGAGGTAGGATAAGAGGCTACGGGAGATATAGGGAAACATGTTCTTCAGTAGCATTGCCCATGAGATATTAATCCGGACCATTGTCTCAGATACACCAATGTAATTTGACAATGAAATATATTTAAAATGATACACAGCAACTTTCAAGTCTCCAACATGTATTTTCTCAATAAAATAATCTCAGTTTGATAGTTGTCTTCATGGACAGAGCAGCTTTTCCTCACCCTCTCTTGCACATGATTTTCAATCCATGCTTGTCTACGCTGCCCAGTGAGATCAGAGACCCTCCGTCTGATGTAGTCAGCTAACTCGGCCATGGTGAAGACATGCCCCCAGCTTTGAGATCTTTTAGCACGTCTGACCAAGGAGGACACCACACCCACTACCTGTGAGGAAGACAGATGGCGGTTCAAACACGACATGGCCTCTGACTGATGTTTCTACCACTGAGAAGATGTTGTGCCTTATTACATGCAGCAAAGTAAAATACCCTTAAAGTTTATATGATATATGTATAGGTACCACTGCTGTCCACACCACAGAGGACAGATAGAGAACTCCACGGTAAAGGAAATCATGGCCAGAGAGGCGAAGGCCCCGAACTGCCCTGAAACCCCAGCAGTGAGCGAGCAGGGTCTGAAGGGAGCGAGGAAGTGAGCTGAAGGCCTGAGATCTTTGTACAAACAGGAGGTTCCCAACGCAGGCCAGCGCCACCATGAAGATGAGACCTGAAATCTAGAACAGAAGATTGAGGCATTGAGACATTTTCCATCTGTTTAGTGAGCTGAGCACTTTGTTTCTTATCAAACGCCCACTTTTACATAACATTCTGACGAGAGAGAATTACAAAGCAGAATATTAATAGGGCTCATGACAATCAAGCAGTTGATGCTATCATTATGTTATCATTGCCAAAGAAAGGATGTTACACTGTAGTGCACATGAAAGCAAAACATGGGGCATACCACATTGATCGTTTTATTACAGTTCCCTACAAACACTCTGATGATCCAGTCGTATATGACTTGAAAACATGTCACCTGTACCTGTGAGCAATTTGTTCAAACTAAATGCCAATATGTAACAATTGGAATGGAATGAAGACCTTTCCTGACTTGTAAGAGCAGAGCTATTGCAACAAGGAGATTACCGTCGGCCAGAAAAGGCTGGAGAGCGACCGGGTGAGGAGTGCAGCAGAGGAAGCCACGGCCCTGTTCCCCCTCAACACAGACCCACACTTCACGGTGAGAAGAAGGAGCGCAACGCCTCGCAGAGTACGAACATACTGCGGACACACAACACTTCTTAATCACTGCTGTTAGTTTTAAAAACCCACACTATAATATCTACATGTTTTTTATCCCAGTTAGCTGTATGTAATGCAATTTATTTAGTCACATTTTAATTATGTTAAGTACACAGGATGATCTCTTTAAAGATGAGGCTCTCATGTTGCTGTGTTCAAATAAAGCTAGGGAGGCGCTGAACTGCTTTCTCAACATTAAATATTTGCTTTCCCGTCTCTTTCTTTCTCTCACTTGTTCCGAGCTAGCCTGGAGGCTGACATCAACATGTCCTGTGTAGTTGTGTCTCTGGAGCAGCTCCACAACCTCCAAGATAATGATGGAGTGATAGATGTAATACACATAGTACAATAAAGACACCGTCAGCAAACTGACCTGCAAAACAGAGAGAGAGAGAGAGAACGTGAAGTATATTTCTGTCGCAGTAAAAGTTTATTCAGCTGCATGTCATACTGTACAGTTGAAACCATGCTGTGTGCTTTGACCTTCAAACTTCCCCGGTGTGTTGGTTTAAGAGCTACAGGTTACTTTACCCTTTAAGCTAGGGCATTGTGATCTTATTTGCATTGGTGTGTGGCCGAGTATGTCTGTGTGGCTGTGCAGGTTTTCATGTGCCAACGATATTTTTAGGCTGTGTGGAAGTCTTTTAATATTTTTTGTAATTATAATGTTGATATTCATATTTTTTTATATAATATTAAATGTGTGTGTTTATACATATGTGGACGACTCACTTCTAGATAGTTAAAAGGTGTCCTCCAGTATCCCATCAGCCCTTGCTGCCCTATAACGTACACTTGATTACAGAGATGCAGCAGGGACAAGATGAGGAAGAGGAGCTGGAGGGAAGGAAGAACATACATGAGGTTTGTGGAAATTCTCATTATGTCCCAACAGCAATCAGTAAATGAAATGCTCTGACAAAAAAGATAAAATAATCACAATAATGTACATGCTATGCACTGTGCAGTCTTACACATGCTGCTAGATGCGTGAGCAGTGATAACTAACAATGAGCATGTTGGTTGTTTCTGTTCATTATGATAATTTTGGGGCAGTGGCTTTGGAACTTTTTCAGTTGGCTCCTTAAAAAAATCTCGCGTACTCTTGCTATTTTCTCAAGATGACCGACCCTAGCTTTAAGGCCTTTGACAAAGACTGACCTAAAATCTAATGAGATTTTGTGAACAGTGTTAATCCAATGTTAGTGTTATTCAGTGCAATGTTGTATTTGTTTGTCTTTTAAAAAGCAACTCAATCAAAAATATTTTGTTGTGAACATTTGTATCTTTAAATTGTGCTTTTCCCCTCAGTTTAGGGTCTTTATGATGGTGTTGAAGACTTGTTGCTTTCAAAGATTAAAAAAAGGCAATGTAGCATTTTACCTGGCACACCATGACAGCATAGTCCCGCACAGCAGGAGTGTGAAACAGTGTAACTGAGTGGACTTTGGCAGAGGGCAGCAGGACGCCGGTGGGGCTCTGCTCTGAGAGCATGGTCACGCTGGTGAACAAGTTGGGGGCGGGACTAAACAAGGTGAACTGGACCGACACAGTCTGTCTGCAAAGCCAGCCACCCGAATGCAGGAGCTTCAGTTTTGACGCAGCATCAGACCTGCAGAGGACACCGGAATAATGACGAGACAATATTACCCACATGAAATTTGATACGGCAGAAAAACATTTCAGCAGAGATCTCATGAGGAAAAACTAAAATATCAATCATTTCTGCCCTGTGTCTCTTACTTGGTGTGGCCTAAGCCAACTGTAGTACGTGGTTCCAAGTAGCAGCCCAGGTGACAGCATGTCTTTGGAGGCACTAAGACCTGAGTAGTCATAGACCGTCAGAGCACATAGTGACACAGTCAGAACAAATCATAAATCAAACATGAAGCTTCTCGTAACTGTGACACAATGGCAGCTTTAATAAACGCACTGCACAATAAATCATTCATCTCTAAATGTAACTAGAAAATGCATTTCCTGCTGAAAATGCGTTGGAATGCTAACATCTGAAAGCTTGAAGCTGAAAAATAAAAACTAAATTGCAAACAATGTCTGAAAATAGCTGAAATATGAAATGAATAACTGAAAATGTCTGGAAATAGCTGAATGTCTGAAATTAGCTGAAATATTATTATTTTTAAAGCTGAACATAGCTGAAAATAGCTGCCAACAGCTGAAATAGGCTGAAAGTAGCTTAAACATCTGAACATATCCAAAAGGGAAACTTCCTGCTGAAAGTGTTGAAGCACACATGTATTGATTGGAAATGTATAACTGGAAAAGATAAGCACAACTTTATCATCACAATATTCAAAGATATGAATCACAACCCAAAAAATGAGAGAGAGGGGGGAAAGCCTGTTTTCCGTGACGGAGGCGGAGCCTGTTTTCCGTGACGGAGGCGGAGCTTGTTTTTCGTGACGGAGGCGGAGCTTGTTTTTATGACGGGGGCGGAGCCTATTTTCCGTGACGGAGGCGGAGCCTGTTTTTCGTGATGGGGGCGGAGTTTGTTTTTCGTGACGGAGGCGAAGTCTGTTTTCCGTGACGGAGGCGGAGCTTGTTTTTCGTGACGGAGGCGGAGCTTGTTTTTCGTGACGGAGGCGGAGCCTGTTTTTCGTTACGGAGGCGGAGTCTGTTTTATATTTGCACAGTTTCTGTAGCTTAGGGGGAGTTAGTGCAAATGCAATGATGTTCTTTAGTTTTTATGGAAAACTATTACCAAATTGTTTTTTCAATCTCTGCAAAATCAGAATAGTTTAAACATAGTTTTTGATGGTGTATACTTGTAAACATTTGAATGGAGGTTATATCAGTAGTACGATACCTGGTGTAGAGGCACGTCTCCTTTTGTTACCCACCTGACCCTGAAACCAGTTGGACACCTCCGTCTTCCTCAGAACTGGCTCTCCAATCAAGATGTGTGACTGTTGGAGAACATTTGGTTTGGTTTCATCAGGACAAAATACTAATTAAGATCTTTCCTTCAAAAGGGACATTTCTTTAGTTTCAAGGTAAATCCTTTTCATATTTTGATTGAATTGCATCGGATGGATGAATCCTTCTCATTGTATTTTAGAAACATGCAATGAGTGGTGAACTACTGCAGAACATTTATAGTGTACCTCAGTTGTGGATGATGCGTTCTTGTACAGTAAAGCAAGGAGACTGCTCTGTGCCCACTTCCACCAGTGCTCATGCGTACGTACAGACATAAAGGCGTCATCATGGCCACTGTTGAACGATAAAGTACGATTGTTGTGTCGGACAGCAATAAGTACAAATGGAGACAGCATGTGTGTGCAGGTTACCTTATAAAGTGTGTTCTGACAGCTTTATTGAGGTGGTAATGGTCAGTGAATGAGACCCCATAACTCATACACAGCATCAGGAGAAGCATGGAGCCACAGAGGGATAAATCCCTGGATGACAAGAGGGAGGAGAGAATTCCTTCCACAGCTTTAAATCATATACCAACAGGTGCACTTCTACACGATAAAACACACACACACACACACACACACACACACACACACACACACACACACACACACACACACACACACACACACACACACACACACACACACACACACCTGAGAGTGTAATGGATGAGTGTCTCTCTTTTTTTCTTTCCACGGGTTCTCCTCAGCTCTGCTGGAGTTGGTGGGCGCACAAGACGGAGATACCGGGCTCGCTGACGAGCGCCAAGCAGCTGTTAATCAGAGACAATTCACTTTATGTTTTAACAGAAACTAAAAGACGAGAACAGAATACAATAGAATAGTCTGGCCCCCACCTTTTCAAGGTATGAGCTTCTTTCCTGTGGAAAGGCAGATGTCCCAAGCTGCTCTGCTGGTTGCTGAGGACCGCTGTGGCTCCACAGGGTTGAAGAGTCTTTCTCAATCTCTCTTATACTGAAGAAGCTATGAAAGTCAGATCTTTTCCTGAGCCAAAAGGAAACACTCACTGCCACTAAAATAATCTGGAAAAGGAAAATAGTGTTTTTATGTACAAATCAAAATCTTAAATGTAGTTAAGAGTCAATTGCATTTCATTTCTATGTAATTCTACTTTAGGAATAAGGTGTACATATTTCTTTATGTGAAATACAGTTTAGAAAAGGCTGGAATTTGATTACCACGGCCGGCTGGATGAGGAAGATGCAAAACACGAGAGAGAAGAAAAGAGAGTGTATCCACAGCAGGACTTTGCTGCTGCTGAATCTGACACAAGAAAACACAGTTATAGTTTTGACTCTGAGACATACAGTTAAAATACGAAATATACATACATACATACATACAAAAAGTAAATATTAGTGATACATAAATTAACTATCATCCACACCACTGGCTTCACACTTGACCATTCATACATCTTTCTAAACATCAATGTAATGCCATCGCACATCTACTACCTCAGTCCCAGCAGTGCAGACAGCACGAGGCAGGAGAGGGACCCCAGCAGACACAGTGTCCAGGCCAGATAGTGACACCACTGAGATAGTAGTCTCAGTCCTCTCCCTTTTAGCCTGCCAGTGTTGTGTGCTGGCCCCGCTGCCTGGTGATAGCACTCTTCCTCAAAGGTGCAGTCCGATGAAAACTTCCCTTGATGATCTTCTTCCTTCTGAATAGCATGACCTACATCCCTCACACCGGACAAAAGAGCTCTCTGGGTTCCAGGGAACCTGCTGCTTTCACTTAAAAGATCTAACTCTTTTCCCCCGGGGGCTTGATCAACATTATTCCTCTCAGTAATCAGCAACACATTTTGAAGCGTTGGCCTTATGTCGTTTTTCACTTCGGGAGAGTTCTCTTTTCTTGTGACGACATCTGATTGGATTTCTGGGGTATTGCCTGTGCTTTTATTTTTCGGAATAGTAGTGGACACGGACAGCACGTCTGGGCCCTACACAAGAGGAAGGGTCAGATAGGCATGGAACATGTGAGAACAAAGACAGACAGGGGAAGACAGAGAGAGAGAGAGAGAGAGAAAGAGAGAGAGAAGGAGAACGAGATGTAACCTGGTGTTTCTTCCTCCAGGTGTCCTGCGCCCACTGCTGAAGCCCGCTCCAATAGAGATGGGGCTCGAGCACACTGTCATTTAATGAAAGGGCATCTGTCACGAGACAAAAAAGATGAAATAAGGGAAATGGGTGTGAGGAGACAAGAAAAGAGAAGAAGAAAATGCATAAAGAGTCAATGTAAAATAATGGATAAAGCATGATTCATTTTGTAAAATTATAAATGGACAGATGTAGATTGATAGCATACTGTTGGGAACATTGACATTTTGATGTGATCTTGGTGGGCATGATTATCATTGTCCAGAAAGAAGAGAAATGACGTGTATAACTCCACTTAAGTACAAACCTCCAAAAGGGTCCTTGTCACTCCGTCTCCCCGCCGTGAGTTGGACTACTGACCCCGTCCGCTTGACCTCACGCAGTCGGAACAGGAGAGATACAATCACAGCTGCAGGCGACGCTGCCACCACACATAATACTCCAGTCGTCAGAGAAACAGCTGACAGATCTATAATGCCCAGCTCGAATGGCAACTGCAAACAAGGGATGAGGAGCAACAGCATTATGGGAAAGATGCCTTGAAACTGTCATGAGTAATGTTTTAAACTTGGAGGTTTTGTTTTTTAACTTACCTGATTATTCATTTGTGATATGATGAGTGTGTTGACACACGCGTATCCCAACAGTAACAGCAGGCTCACGCTAAGTCTCTGAGTGTGTGTGAACGCGTTCGGACAGGGACAGCTGTACAAACACATCCAGATGTGGTAGTCGGCCAAGTAGTCAAAAAGCTTTAGACGGAACATCTGCAAGTATACAGGTGGAGGTCCAGGACCACATGGGAGAAGAAGTTAAAAGATGTTTCATTTTTTGTAACTGAGTGTTCACATGTGTAGCTGAGCGCTCTACCTTAGCGAAGCCGATTCCACGAGTGCAAACTCGCAGCATTCTCTCCACCCGGCCATCAGCTTTGTTCACAGCCAACCAGCACTGACCCACAAAGAGCCAATCGCGTGCTTTCACATGCCCGCTGCTCACCTGCATTACAAGCAGACAGAAAAGCATCTTGATGGTGAAAGGCCACACACAGAAGAAACAACACATTTACAAACACTCAACAGGGTGCCGTTACCTCGGATACCTCCACTTGTTTGAGGTACCAGTTGGGGGAGGGTCCAGAGTTGTCATGCCAGATGTGAACCCCCCACACTGAGCCCAGGCTGTCTGCTGCACTAAAGAGTTTATGAATGGGCAAACCAGACGTAAGGTGACTTTAAGTATTGTAGTAAATGTGTGCCGTTCAGTGTATTGATTTTATGTGGGGGAAAAATGAACACCTTATTATTTTGTCATGTTGAAAGTAAGAGATGTTTGGATTACCTTAATATAAAGGTGTCTTGAGAGTTCCTCCTGAACAGAGCACATCCTGGGACTTGTAGTTCACTTGTCTGTGAGAACCCATCTTCACCATACAGCACTATGTAAACCTGAAAAACACAGAGAAAAGGTTCCTCAAACACATCATGACAGGAATTGATTTTTATAAGGACACCTTAGTTTAATCCGAATCTGGAAACCCATACACACTTTAATAGAGATTGTGTTGTACGGCGACCTTGAGTGCCTTGAAAGGCGTCTTATAAATAAATGTTTATAACACTGCAGTTTACAAGTCAGGCCATTGATGTTGTCATTTAAAAAACTTTCATGAGAAAATATCCTTAAAAAATATAATTAAAACAAGTGCATTGTCCACGCATGCTTGAAGATATTTCGACTTCTCATACGCCTCTTGAGTGACGTCTTTTACACTTAAATAGCGAGAAAAATGAGCAAGACGTGTCGGACTGCATCTTGCTGTTGAAACAGGTTTTTGTGCCATTGCTGCTGTGTCTCCATTGGACGAGGGCTCAGGGGGGGAGTGGAGGAGTGACAGGGAACGCTCTCACTGAGATAGAGAGGAGAAGCAGCCAGGGGGAGGTTCAGCTTGAGATTCAGGGTCTCAAAGCAGCCATGATCAGAGAAGCAGCCAAACCAACATCACAGCAAGAGAGAGAAGCGGAGCGAGAGAATACAGCTGACACACACATCACACCACACATATGGTGTGTCCGGCACATTGTGCCGCACAGATTCACGCAGCGTTCATTACGGGCAGTAATTATTTATCGGAGTGATTTATGGCTTCACATTTAGCCACACATGCTAGACTTACTGATTTACATCTGTTTTAGTATAGATAAACAATTACTTTGTGTGTGATATCTTAGCTTTGTAGTGTTTATCTACTTAGATGAAGATCAAAGATTCATGATAAAACCTACGACACATAACGTTAATTAGGATAAGTCCTCCACTAAAAATATGATAATATATGAGTTTAGTTTATTTCGATCAGCAAAATATACAACAATCAGAATTAAACAAAAGAAGAAAGTGGCTGACCGAAAGGGTCAAGGCTGAAGCTATCTAGCTTATAAGTACCCTAACCTATGATTTAAAAAAAAAAACTTATTTCAAAGAACCATATATGTGTATATATATAGTAAACACATACACATATACATACATACTCATATATACACAGACATACATATATACATAAAACAAAAACAAAACAAACAAACCAGAAATTCAAGAACTTTTCCCCATTAAATGTTACTGTGGCAGCTGTCCCCAATCTGGCCTGAGTGGCAATCAGTCAGCAGCCGATGCTGCTTGTATAAAAGGGCAGCAGAGCTGGAGGGAGGGGAGAAGTGAGCAGAGGCGCATGTTTGGCGGTCTGCTCGGTGTGTGTTTTGAGAAATAAATATGTTCATCAACAAAACCTTTTGCTGCCTGGCTGGTCCTTGGTGCGGGTGGGGGAAACCCACGGGTAGCGGCGTCGGTCCTGCTACAGTTACTTATTATGCTTCATCAATACTGTTACGTCTATTCTTCTCCAGAGTCATGTCTTGACATTTTTTTCTTGAATATCACCAGATTTTTACTTTCTTTGGTGTCATCAGTTAAAATATTCCACTGTTTTACCCCACAGACAGATATACATAAGAGGATGTCATATTTACTCTTTTAGTAGCACAACATCTTACTGTGAATCCACCCATGCACCAAACCTCATCACCAAAAAATTAAATTCTGCCAAATTGAGTAAATAGATCCAACCTGCAAGTTGCCCTTTACGAAGCATGCAGGTTACGTTATGATTTATCAACATGAAACCACTTCCAGGAGCAGTTAAAAGCAATGTGACAAATGCTGCTGGTTCAAATAAACCAACAACTATCTCACCTTTGCACTCATGCAGGCTGCAGAGCAGAGGCCAGTGTGGACTGTAACAGCATAGAGATACGGGTCACCTGGAGAGTTGTCAGAAAGGTAGTGTACTCTCTGGGTCGTCTCAGAGACAACGTCCGCTCTCTTACACAACACCAACCCCGGGATGTACAGGCATACGCAGAGCACCAGCACACTCAGCACAGTCAGATTACAGCACACACTAAGGCCACAGAGAGGGAGAGAGAACAGGGTGATCGGGTGAAGCAATTGTCTGCTTCTCAAATACAAATAACTTTTATCTCTGGTTAATTTGGCATTTTTCTTTACATTTTTCAAATTGATCCCTAAATGAGTATTATTCTATATGTGTGGTACTGGACCATGTGCTCCAACGTCCAAGGTCCAAATTACTGCTGCAGTATTAGTAACCAAGAGATATTGTTTTCTCTTGTTAAATAGATCATCCGAATCTAAGGAAGGTGAGGTCACCTTTGCAACGGGTCCAGATCTTTTGTGTCATGGCTGCTCTGGATCTGCTGCCGCACCACAGTCAGCGGCCTCAACTGGTGACAGCTGAGACAAACAGTGAGCACAGACAAGCAAGAAGTGATTCATTTATGGTAATGCTCAGCTACTTCTGACATGTGTGTGTGTCTCCCGCCTGTGAAGGTCTTACGTGTTCATGCCCACACACACTTCATCCCTTTCTTACCTGCAGTTGACTGCAGTAGCTGCATCTGCTTGCTGCGTGCCGCAGCCGAGGTGAGTCCAGGCCCCCTGGTGGCCGTCCCAGGACAAACACAGGCTGCTGTCCACTGTGAGACTGTAGTGGACTTGTTTACTTAGGTGCTTGTGTCTGGGGGCTTTCCCAAAATCAGCATTCAGCAATGCCAGGTGGCCAACCCCTGCAGCTAGAAATGTAAGGATATTGGCTATTCAGATTTTTGAAAAGTACATAGAGTACATTAGAATCTTCAAAACATGTAAGTATTAGATGGATGAGTAGAGTACTATATAAATTCCAGCTGGAAATAGTACAATTGAAATTATAGACACTTATTAATCAACTAATCATCTTTTTCCAGGCACAAAAACACAGCAAATAGGCTTTTAATCTTATGATTATTAACATTGATAAATTAATGTTAGTCAGTTATTACCTGCTCATTGTTTTATTGTGTCATATATGTATTTTCTTGTTGAGTTTCTTGGACCCTATCTAGCAATAGCATTGCAAATTAGCTTAAACTAGAATGTGATAATCATGATATGTGGCATTGGCTCACGATGTATACAGGTCACTTTGAAAATAAATAAATACAAAGTCCCGTAATAAGTAGTCTGACTTAAAGCTCACATTATGTGACACATACATTTTGACATTTGTTTAACAACTTGCTAAAGCCCTGTTTATTCTGTTTCAAAATGGTATTTAACAAAGAAAAGCCTTAATGTGTATAATGAGTTTGATAGATTCTCTCTAGAACGATTGGTATCAAACCAGATGGAAACAGTGGGAGTAAAAAGGAAATGTAACAATAAGAATAATTAGTCTATAATCAGCATCATTTGTTATTGGTATCAAGTAGTGAATGACTCTTTGATTGCTCTATAATATGATCAGAACACCATTAATTTAACAAATGGAAAGACCAGGAGGGGGAGAAGGGACAGAGATGGAAACTGAACGATGGAATCAAGACATTACTTACCACTGAGGTAGGATGGAGGCAGAGTGAACCGTGTGGCGTTGCTCTCCCAGTGGTGAATCTTGCGCAGATGGTGCATGCTGGGAGTCGGCCTCTCAAACATCCTGTCACAACAAAGACTCTTGATTTGGTTTTGTGTCACATTCTTGCCTTTTACTCCAAAAAACTAATCAAAAGTACCACATTGTGTTATTGTGTTGCTCAAACTATCATATGATAATGAGTATAACACCTAATCCATGTGACCACAAGTCTACCTGAAGAGCAGCATGATGGGAAACACCTTGTTGAGCGGCTGCGTGAACACCACACTCAGCTGGATGGCCTGCCGCAAGTGCTCCTGGGTAATGTTGAATGTGTGGTAGTTGATCTGGCTGCGTAGGAGGACATACCCAGGCTCAGAGCTCTTCTGCAGAATGGATGTGATCACATGGTCACGCCCTCTCACTGAACAAGTTGCTCTACTGTCTTGATATGGTGCATATGGACTCAACTTGGAGAGCAGAAAAGAATAAATAGTGTCGTACGTTTCTTTGTGGTTGTTGCATCTCGATGTTTATTGGTTGAATGAGGGAGCGAACAGGGATCTTTCTCTTGGAGCTGCACTTGTAAAAACTGAGGTCAACCACTGGTCCACTCAGCTGGAAATCAGCGGAGGAAAATGAGAACAATGCCTTGCTGTTTATACACTATGTCATCTTATCATGCCAGTCTCACCGTTTCAGGATAGTGGGTCCAGGTGTAAGGGCTGTGGGTGAGCTCGGTCAGCACGCCGAGCACACACAGCCGATGCAGTCGGCTTTTAGTCTCTCTACTGCGATGAACAACCAGAAGCTGGATCAGGGAGTCGGACATGTAGTAGATGGTTGAGCCACTGGTGAGGACTGTGGAGGTTTGGTTGAGGTATGCGACATATAAGGCGATAAGACCAGAGCTGACTCTGTGCTCATGGGCCTCATGGGACAAGATGTACTTCTGGGGGGAGAAAAACGTGACATGTGAGGGATAAATGGAGGTACAAATATAATAACATGCCAGTTCATGAGAAGTTATGAACAAGAACATGTTTGTCTTCTCTCACCAGCATCAGGTCTGAAGCAGTCTGGAGAATATCAGCTACAAGCTGCAGCGCCTGCTTTGTTGAAATCGGTAATCCTTGGTCCATGTAAATACCACTGGGTGAGTCTTGTATTTCATCATGTGGGTCGGACTCTAATGCCTGTTTAATGTCAGCACTGGTGGACATTTCAGGTGTGAAGTCATTACTAGTGAGAGCAGCCTGCAGGCTGCGTGAGAGCAGAGCCACCAGGGTGTTGAGGGTCTTTTGAGAGTACCAGACTGGAGCACTGGAAAACTGTTCTGAGATGACCTGAACGTGGACCGCCACTCGTCTTGCACTCGCTAATGTCACCTAAATAGGATTTAGAGTTGTATGAAGAAGAAAAAAATCATCTTTCAGCATGTATTTATCAGTGTCCCTTTGTCAATGAAAGTCAACAAACCTTCCACCTACCTGACTTGGGACTTCTAAAAGGTTTTTCAGAATGCAGATATTGTCCACCATTGATACCTAGATTTAAATGTTAGTAAATTGCTCAAAAACGTTTGAAAGGTATACAGAAATCTAACTGTGACTGACCAACGGGAAAAGAGAGTAGAGAGGATTGATTTGTTGAAATCAAAAACTGTGGTTGTATTCATCTTGAGGTTTAGTAGAGGTCTGTGTGTGTGTGTGTGTGTGTGTGTGTGTGTGTGTGTACCTGTCCACTGCTCTCAAGCTCACACACCGTGCAAATGAGCACGTTGCGCGTGCGTTCCTGTGCGCGTGTGTCGGCCTTAGTGTCGAGGCTGAGTCTGTTGAGGATGCTGGAGAGAAGACTGACGTAGTTACGAATCTCCACACTGTTTCCAAGTCGCACCAGAGCTGAGAGGTTCCTCAGGCCTGACTCCGAACTGGGGAGAAAGAGATATGACTGACACAGCAATATACTGTGTAAATAGTAAGACAGTAAGTTATTAAGATGTACTGTAAAATTCTTGTGACAACTCAAAAGAGTATCTATGTTCTGCAAAAACTAATATACCTTGTACTGTAATGTATAATATATCCAAAGAACCCCTTTAACAATATCCTCCAACCTACACATAACCATAATCCTGACTTGATGTGATGGCATGGTGATTCTTACAGCTCCAGGTCAGGATCAAGAGGGGAAGAAGAGGCGTCTCTGAAGAAGCTCGGTTGGACTCGGACGGTGACAGGACAAGGTTTAGAGGCCGCCCCATACATGCTGCTTCTGATCTCTGTGTAAATAGTAACTACAGGAAGAAATATCAATCACTCAATGAATGAAAAAGGAACTCTCAGCAATACGTTTTCATGATAATGCATCCTTGTGTACTACAAAAGGTATCATTAAGTGTGTGACTATGAGTTTACCTTTATGGTCATCATTGGGGTCACCAGAAGGAAGGCTAAAGTAGTACAGGAAGTCTGTACCCTTATACAGTGTCCTAGGAGGTCCGTCTCCGACACCAACACTGTACTCGTACAGTAAGTCCTGCAGCACACACATGTGAGGGTTGGCATGCATGGAAGAGTGTCAATAAATCAAAGTTGGAGCGAAACACATTTGTTTGTCAAGTTGCTTTTTTCTGTGTATGTGGATTCATGCGAAAAGAAAGGGAGACAATAATAAGTGAATCCTAATATCAAAAAAGGAAATTATATTATAATTAAACAAAATTAAATTATATATGCAGTGTCAGATTTGTCTTAATTGTTTTCCTGAACAAAAAAATAAATTCAAAGGACCTTAAATTATACACATTTAGTAAACTATGCAGGGTCAAATAAGTAATATAATGAGAGTGTGAGTTTAGTTTATGAGACAGTGAATACCTCTTTCCCTGAGCTACAGAAGATGCTGAAGTGTGTATACAACTCCCTCCCTTTGACTGGTTGCACCTGGCACGTCACACCTTTTGGAGCAGGGTTGGTTTTTAAGAAGAGCTGAGTCCGGCCCAGAACACCGTGATGAGATTCTGGGTTGAAAAGGGCAGAAGTCCCATTAGCATCAATATCCATCCATTCAATGTTCACAGCACAATGAGCACATGTAATTATCATTTTAAGTTTAGACACCACTGTGGTCACCAATCCAGAAGAACAAACATCTATTATTGTGCATCACTTTTACAAGACAATTATAACAATTAAAAATGGAGTTATTAGATTTTACTCTAAAAAGTAGATACAAATGTAAAAGCACTGAAGCAAATGTGAGGACGAATAAGAAAACGCGGCTTCTGTCACGATGCACATTGCATTTTGGCAAAAATTTCAGTTTGTGGTTGTGAAACTTACTGGCAGTGATCTGCAACATGTATCTGCTCCCAGGAAACAGACTAAATGGCCTGAAGCGGAGCAAAGGGGAGGAAATGCCTGGGAAGATGGAAAGAGAGAGAAAGATTTCTAAAAACTGAGATGGTGGTGAGAGAGAGAGGAAATCTGTGTCTGTGAGTGTCCTGAATAATGTACCCGTGTCAGTGTAGGACTCAAAAAGGCCTCTGTCTACGGGGTCTCTGGGTAAATCGAGTAAAACTGGCTCCTGGATCACAACAGATGGTCTGGAATCCATCAGATTATTCCCCTCGTCATCACGTAATACTGGGTCCTGAAATGAATCATCTCCTGCACTGAAGCTCTCACCATCCACACCTGGGAATAACATGCATGTGATTAACACACAACCTCCCACACTAATAGTTATTAACATATCTGTACTTCACCTGTGGGTCTTCCTGCTGAAACACCTGGGTCTCCTTCCTCTGCGCTCATCAAGGGAACACCATAATCTGAATATGTCATAGGATCAACTTCAATGCACAATACAATTGGGCTAACGTGAGATGATGAAAAGTACATGTACATATAAAAAGGTGCTAATGGAATTGTTTCGTAGCAAGTTAGCTATATTAACTTTATAAGTCAGTGTTGTGTTTACAGTTTGTTTCCGCTGCCCCAAATTACCAAAACATAATAGATGCAGGTTTCAAGACCCTCAACACCCATTTGTACACCCACAGGTGTTTTCTATTGTGCCTGATTAGACCCCTCTCCTGTGGTGGGCATGCCAGACTGAGCTTGATTGACAGCTCCCTCCCCCTTTAGTAGCCGTGTTGGATCTCTAGGGCGGGACAATTCATTCTTTTTGGTTTGTTTGCGTAGTCGCATCTTTCACTTAATAAAACCAATACCACAGTGTTGAAATACTTTTCCATGTAAAAGTAAAAGTATTTTTTCACAATCATATATACAATTATTTGATTATAATTATTGAAGCATTATTGTACAAATCACTTGAATGTTGTTGTTGGTATACGTGGCGCTAATTTCAATTACTTTATATACTGCTGTGCTGGATGGGTAGCTTGTGAATTTCCTCCAGGGAAATATTTATTTTTACAATGAATCTGCGAAGTAACTATATTACTTCAGCGATCAAATATAATGGTGTAGAAAATACACTATACAAGTATGTCAGAATTGTCCTTCAGTACAGTACTTGAGGATAGGTCAAGTCGGCCAGAATAATTGAAAAACCCTTTAATTTGATCATTCTAAGACCAAATTAAATAATAATTAGATTTTGATTGATGTTGTGTGACTGCCAGGTCTAAGAAGCTTTACAGAAAATATTTATGCGCTCACCTTGTTGAGCTCCCAAGTCACCGGTCTCCAAGACAGGAAAAGAAAACTCCCAGTCGGCAGAGGAGTCAGAATCAATTGGGAATTCACCCTGGAGAAAGTGGTCTGAATATAGGACGCCACTGTTGTCTAAGGCAAGTGGCAGGTATTCAGTGGAGGAGTACAACGGCTTTGGAGGGTCAAACTCCCCCAGGGGGGGGTGAAAGGGCTCCTCTCCTGGACATCAAGAGGAAAAGCTGTTACATTATTTTAAACAGTAAAAGCGATCAGCACCATGGCAGCAACAGCTTACCTGATCCTTCTGTTCCTGTGTCCACGAGAGAGAAGATAGGCGAAGGCTCGGGTTCTGTCAAATCTGAGTGAGGAGGAAAAGAGGGAAGTCAAGTTTAATGACATCGTGTTATATTCTATTTCAGTATGCAGGTCTCCGCAAGATCTGTTTTTATAGAGGCAACCACTTAGGAAGCAAACAAGCCGGTCGTATTCAATCACACACCAGCCATAGTTTCAGAGGCAGGAGCGGAGGTATCGACCGTATAGGGGAACTGTGAAGCACCTCCAGCAGGTGGAGGCTGGGTGGAAGTCCCAGGAGTCTGAGGGGAAGTGGCAGGACCCTCCATGATGGTAGATGGAGCACTGAGGTCCACCGTGTAACAAAATGGCACTAGAATAGAAAATAATAGAGTTAAAGTGATTTATTTTCTTGAAAACAAAATAATGTACTGCACATTTCCAAATGCAGTCATCTTTTCTTCATTTTTTTACCTTCTATGACAGGCTTGGATGATGCATTGACCCGGTACAGGCTCCAGGTGTACTGGATGTATTTTGGAGAAATATCACAGCCTTCACACACGGCGCTGACAGAGAAAGGCTGATGCCAGTTCACCTGCTCTCCCTGGCACTGAGGGCAGTAAACTGACACCTTCCTGGGTCAGAGACATGGCAGCAGTCATAAGACGTATCAAGTTACAGTACACTGTTTGATGCTGGCAAAGATTCCTAAAATTATATTTACTTCATAGCATCCAAATTGTATCGGCCCGTAATAATTTATATATTTTGTATAACGCTCACCCAATCACATTTGGTGTTAATGTGAGGAAGATTTCTGATGAAGCTGAACGATTGCCGCTGTGGATGTTGAACGAGAACTGGAACTGGTCAAAGTTTTGTTTTAGGAAACTAGCAGGAAATACAAGCACAGGGGACGAAGTGGGAACATCATGGAGGAAACAAGAGCTGGCAATGGTGCTGACTGGTTTACACGTCCAGCTGAAGCTGAGAATCAAATAAAATCAGAAACAGTGTTAAGATTGAATGCATATTTGAGTGGTACCTTACAACCCTGCTTACATTACACTCGTTCTGCACCTGACTGGGTTCATGGGGAAGTCTGGGTCGTAAGATCTCTGCCCGTCCAGGGTTACCACGGTGTTGTTGCGGTTGTTAATGAAGATGTTGGTGCCGCCCTGGATGAAGGCAACAGGAGGGCTCGGTATCACCTGCACTCTCACACTGTAGTTACTGTACACCACACTGCTCGCCACCTGCACCTGCACAGCAATGGCGATTGGAGTCTCAGTTCTGTCTATTTAGGAGCAGGATATCGAGTCCCTGGTCCAGGATTAAGGGTCCATGTGGGAGACTTCTTGTTCGCTACTTACCCTAGCGATGGCAGTATACGTGTCATAGTGCAGGAGATGGCTGGGCAGCATGAGGTTCTGTCTGTGTGTGTCTACAAGAGGCAAAGGGAAGACCCACCCTGCAGAGTCAAACAAGGCCCAGGTGTAATGAAGGCCTCCGGAAATGTCACAGTCAACTTCCGTCTCATAGGTCACTCCCAGATGGATAACCTCATGTCTTCGCACCTGGAAGTGAGAAGATGCATAAAATGAGGGTGGCAATTTAATTACCTGTTTAGCTACTTTACCAGAGTACACACAGGTAAAAGTTTTGCTGATAAAATGTACCTGTAGTTTTCGAGGCCCCATGTTTTTCACTGGGGGAGGCTGACAAGGCCTTTCCACAACAAAGATGTGACTACTTAGAGAGGCAGAACTGACCAGGTTAGACACAGTTACTTCCACTCTGAACTCTCCTGTCCTGCAGGGAGAAAAACACACACAAAAACACAAACACACTAAATGTACATATTTCATTTAGTTAACCTGAAGTTGAAATTCATGTTTAAAAGTATATATTGGTCCATAACAAATAATGAGAAACTGTAGCTTGACCAGCGTATTTGAGTTAAAAGATATACGATAATGATAGGCTAATAGTCTTTTTCTCACAAACACATAATATCTTCAAAAAGGCTCCTTCAAATTAGTATCATTTATGAATTGTGACCAGTAGTCTCTGGTAACAATGTCTCCTATAAAAAAAGAAATTTCTAAATTAAATCTAACATACCTTTGGTATTTCTGCACTGGAATTGTTTACTATGTACAGTATATCAGCTAACATATATAGAAATAACATAATATAGCCGTATTAGAAACATCCACATTTTAATTCACCGTAGCTTCCATAAAGCTAATTAAAATCAACACTGATAGTGAAACCTGCCTGTGGAAGACATGCTGCTCTGTGCTCTGTCCCAGCCTGGATGAGCCGTCTCCAAAGCTCCAGAGGAAGGTGACGTCAGTACCCACATTGAGCCGGCAGCTCACCGCCACCGTTTGGTTCTGCAGGACAGACGGCCGGTGGACCAGCCGGTTGAGCTTCACTGACCTCTGGACTACCAGCGGGAACACATCGGAGGTAAGGGAGGTCCGGCCACTTGACATGACGACAACTACAGCATACCTACATTGAAGAGAGGGGATTAAGTCTTATAAATACTTGCTTGTAATAACTGGCAAAAATACTATTCAGGGAAGAACTGTCTGTGCACTGTATTTCCATTTATTCTTGTCAACAGTTTATCTAAAAACGTTTGATTAAATGAGTAAAATTAAACTATGCACATGTAAAGAGACAAAGGAGCATGTATGTCATATTTTGAAGACTTCAACCGTGTCTCATACCTGCCAGGTTTGTGGTATCTCTTGGTGACGGTTCTTGAAGTGGTTCTTTGTGATTTTGAGTCTCCAAAGTGCCAGAGGAACTCCACAGGGTCTGCTAATCCAGCCACGGCCAGGAAGGTTATATCTGTATTTGTGGGATACGCTTGCGTTGCTGCATAAATCCACACTGTGAGGAGACAAAACAGATATTGGAACACATATAAATATGAATTACATTTGTTGTAACATTTATATTTACAATTAACACTTGATGACAAAAATGACACATGAGTACAAATATAAACCATATTTTGGCATTTAATTTTTACTTCTTTACTTAAGTTTTCCTTAAACTTTTTTATATATTCATACAAAATTAACCAAAACACTGACCACAATGAAAATCTTAGTTAGATAATAACGAGAAATAATATAAAACACAATTTAAATGATAAGCTTTAAACTAAAAATAAATCTAGAATCTGAATTGAAATCAAACTTTGCTTGTTTCAAAGATATTAAGTGAAAGTCATAATGATAGAAAAGAAACAGAAAGCAGGTCAGAAGACAGCGTCAGCATTCTTGAGGATGTTAAAACTTTAATTTTCTTTGACAGATTTTTAAAAATGAAGAACCAAAGCTAGAAAATACTCAGATAAAAGTATAATACCGTGAATTGAATAAAATTTGAAAAAAAGATTACATTGGATGATGCCACATGAAAAATAGAATGAAACCCAAGAATGGAAACATTTCTTAAGCACTGGCAAAAGTGGTGCAACTATGTCACAGATAAATGGCCTGACTGTATTTCTTTACTCTATGGAAAATGATTTCTCCCTGCTTTGTTTATAGTTTTGTTACGATGGGTTTTTATTTTTTTTTAATTCTCTTTATACATAGAATCTGAACATTTGAAATATGTGTATGTGAGATTCTGAACACTAATACAATTTTTTAAAAATAAAATAAAAAAATCAAATGAATTAATTTGAGAACTTTTTCACAATTAAGTATAAAATATGTTTGGACATTGATTAAATATAAAAACAATAATTTACTTAATATTTACAAGAAAAGAAAATCCCACTTATAAATAAAATGCATAACAGAGGTTTTTACTGTTCATTAAAAACACGTTCTCACCATTGTCAGCCAGGTCGTGAACAGGACTTCGACTGATCGGTGCTTGCCACGTTGGATTAATCCTAACTTGTGGTGACGACTTCCTGTTTCCCTCAACAGAAACTCTCACCCTTTTATTCTGAGAAGACACTCGGTTTTCCGCTTGAAGCTCAACCACAACTGTCCCGGTGTGGTCGAAATTCAAAACCACCATGGCCTCCTCTCCTGTAGCGTAGCTGCTGTTGCTGTACAGCAACGTTGCATTCACCAGCAGAGACACGGTCACATTTGACCCCGCTGTGACGCTAAATGAAACGGGATGTTTACGATTTGTCATGAGCACGCTGGGAACATTCAATAATAACTCTCCAACTGGTTCCTGAACAAGGATGTGTGTGCAGAATGAGGCCCAGCTGATTGGGTTGAAGGCCTTGACGGACACTTTATAACGGCCTGCTGTTGTAAGGGACACGTTCACGTTCCACTCCTCAGTTCTCCTGCTCATCCCAGCACTATTATCCAAACTGAAAGTCCAAATAACTCCCGACACCATTCGGCTGGCAGGGCCGACAACCTCCAGGTTGAATTCTGTGTGTGTTGAAACGGCTGACTTCCAACTCCCAGAAGACCTCAGGGCACATCGAGAAGTCAGCTGATTCCCGGATACACTACCTCCGAGGTCAGAGACGTCAAGAGGCACGACTACCTGCAAGCACACACACATGTGCACGTTTTGGACATAGACGACATGAACACAAAGACACATTATACAGATTAAAGGACAAATTTATTATATTTCATATTTCTCTTATTGTCAACAAATCGTATGAAAAGACCAAAACAACAATGAATTGATTCCTATGATTGTTGTGCCTTAGAGCTCAATTGTTATCCAAAAGCTGTTGAAACCACACCAATGAGCCCCATCGTTTCTAAACAATGAGCATGGGCCCTTCAGTTTGTTTTCCAGACAGGCTGCGGAAGTCCGAAAGTGAGGAGAGACAGAAAAAAATTGATTGGTTTTGATCTTTTTATGGGATTTGTTTACAATAAGACACATTCAAAATATGACGAGCATCATTATTTAATCAATGTGGATGATATTCTCAGAATGAAAGCAGATAACTCCCAATGTGTATCGTCTCCTGTGTCCATCCGTAGGCACTGGAGGCGTTCACTGACACCATGTGAACTCCCTCTGTGTTCAAGATCCAGTTCTGGAGGGCATTTATAATTATGCTTTTTTTTATTCATTAGACTTTTTAATTACCGAAAATACATTTTCATCATCTTAAATCCCTATAATCATCAAGTATCCAATTGAGAACAATATCTCTATAACTCAACAGTCTTGGTTCCCACACCCTCCTTGTTAGTTGTTGGTTTACAATTAATATCGAAGAAACATGAACATCAGGATTTTGTTGTATCGCTTTCTCTTTGAGTAAGAGGCTAAAAGAATTGTGAAATAAAAAGAAGAAGAATTCACTAAATAAATGCTGACATTATTGATTAGTTATGATAGTTATGTGGACTGTTCACATTATATGTGTTGACCCTTGACCCCTCTTAAATAAGTAAGGTTAATTATAAAATCTGTGTCGGTAAATCTTGATAAATGTTTATTGTTTAATTCTTATTAATGTTGGCTGTTATTGAGGGTTTTGCTTGTGTTGTCAGACCATAGTTTATGTTAGTTTCACCCCAAATCTGCTACATTACATTGATTGTTGTGACCACAGAGCTATCATATATTTTTATAATTAAAATTAAATGCATATTTTAACTGAATTATTACTACCAAACCTACATTCTACGTGTTTATAATCCACTAGTGAATAGGATTATTTACAGTCCTGTTGAACCAATCATGTGTTGTAGTTGTTGTTGTTGTTGTTGTTGTTTTTAAAGAAAATATAGACTTGATGATAAAGATGATAGACTTTAAAAGTAAATAATAGCATGTTATTGATATAATCTTTGGTATAAGAAATGTACAAAGAGGCCAGGCTGTAAACCCAAGCAGGCTTTGATTTATTGTAATTTAGAAACATTTTAACAGCTATTAGTTGTCATTGATCAATGTGCCAAAATTGCCTCAATTAGATTGGACTATATTGTTCCATTTTGGTAAATGTTAAACGTTTTTTGTGGTCAATTAAAAAAACAATATTTATTTTGAGTTGCATAGCAGTGCTTCTTTGACTTACCACTGTGCTGATCAAACAGTCTGAGTCGGGAAGGCAAACTGTCTCAACACTCTCCCTGTTTTTCTCTTTTTTCTTGTGAGTAGTCCACCAAAATAACTCCCCTGCCGGACCGTTGCCAAGTGCTGCCTGCAGCGTGACAGGCTCACCCAGGTGTGCTGCCTCCACAGCCACACCGCTGCAGCCCTTCTGTGGGAAAGGGATGCAGGAGGGGACACTCAGGGGTCCATAAAGCACAGAGACCACCAAGCCGTCTGCCGAGGGCTGCAAGACGGAGAGGTGGAGGGTGGAGGAGGCTGTTGAGAGGGGGTTGGACACACTGACGTCTGAACAGAAAATGAGAGAAATGATACATAAAAATACAGATTTTTCATTGATTCATTTTTTACCATTTGACTAAATGTGGCTGTTCAAGTTAACCTACTGAGTTCATATTTTCCTGGAGTGTTCAAAATCCAATCAGATGACACAACAAAGGAGCCGTCATCCAACACATTGACATGATGTGAACTTTGACCTTTAGGGGTCATTTCCTGAAACTCAACAGTGACATAAGAGAAGTCCTGCCCTTCCAGACCCAGAATCCCTAAAGAATACAGGGAAATGGAAACATTAATACATGCTACAAATATATAGTATATATATTGTATATATATATATATATGTGTGTGTGTTTTTTATTAAAGCATTATATAAATACACTGATATTATTTTTCTCTGAACGTAAATATATTCTTTCACATTAAAACGTATTAACAATCACATTCTGAATTATACATTGGTCAGCACACTATAATAATAAAATATTTTCTCAAACATTAGCATTATTTTAGAAGTATACATATCGAGCGGTTATTCCTATAACATTTTCATATTTAGAATTACATAATTTAAATAATTAAAAAATATATTATATATATATATATATATACAGGACTGTCTCAGAAAATTAGAATATTGTGATAAAGTTCTTTATTTTCTGTAATGCAATTAAAAAAACAAAAATGTCATGCATTCTGGATTCATTACAAATCAACTGAAATATTGCAAGCCTTTTATTCTTTTAATATTGCTGATTATGGCTTACAGTTTAAGAAAACTCAAATATCCTATCTCTAAATATTAGAATATTTCCTCAGACCAAGTAAAAAAGTATTAAACAAATCACTTGAATTGTCTAATTAACTCAGAAACACCTGCAGGTGTTTCTGAGTTAATTAGACACTCAGCTGATTTGTTTAATATCCTTTTTTTACTTGGTCTGAGGAAATATAATATTTATGAGATAGGATATTTGAGTTTTCTTAAGCTGTAAGCCATAATCAGCAATATAAAAAAAAATAAAAGGCTTGCAATATTTCAGTTGATTTGTAATGAATCCAGAATGCATGACATTTTTGTTTTTTTAATTGCATTACAGAAAATAAAGAACTTCATCACAATATTCTAATTTTCTGAGACAGTCCTGTATATGAATGAATTACTGTTGATAATGTGTGTCCACATTACATCTGAAGTTGTAAACAAACAATTATGGAACATGTTTTTTCCACTAAAAGACTCTGCGTCATGGAGCTGGTTTCTAGTTCATTTCCTTGTCATTTATTAAAAAACTTATTTCACCTTTAAAAGTTAAAATAAATAAATACATTAATACTGACAACACAAATGCTTTCTTTCTAAAATTGTGTCTACAGTCGGAGCAAACCTGAGCATGGCTCTTTCTCTAATAATTGAAATTATAATAAATTATAATGATACATAATCAAATATAATTACTATATTTATAAATAACATCATTTAATATTTTACAATTCATTCAAGCAAAAACTATAATTGACAGATAATTATTTATTTTTTTACACAATTCTAGACAACAGACAATATAAACTAAAAATTAAAAAAAGCATTTTCACTTGTCAGTCAAGGGGGAAACATATTTATCAAAACGAGCCTCTTTACCAAGTCAGGCAGTATTTATAACACAGGAGTCATGTGTGTAACTTGAAGAGTCGTATTTCAGAGAACTTGTGTGAAGTAGCAGCTGACCTGTGGGCTGGTCGGGGCGTCCGGCCAGGTTTCCAGAAACCTCCATGACAAAAGTCTTCCCAGCCTGAACTCTGTCTGGAGCCGCAGACAGACGGACGCTGTGCAGAAATGGTCCTTCAGTTCTGTACAGAGCCACACTTCCCTGCTCACCTCCAACAGGCAAGTCGAGGACACTGAAGCAAAAAAGAAGAAAAGATTCACAGTAAACGTATCCAGCACTAGTCCAACACAAAAAGCTGCAGGGACTATGACATGCATGCTTCACTCGGACTAAACGTGATGGCAGAAAGGACATGGGAATCCTCCATCTTGTGGATGGAGACATGAGACAGAGAAGCCGTGGTTGGACACTGAAAGACAAAGGAAAAGGCTGCAGTCTGTCTCACCTTTGTCTTTCTCCAACATCCTTTGTCCCTCCATTGGAAGACGTGTGGAAACACTCACTGGCCACGAAACCATGTTGCTGGTTGCCACAGTAACAAGACTCTGAGGTCAACGCTGCAACCCAGTACCTTCAACATCAAGTATACTGAAAGTTAATGAAATACTGTCTGAGTACTTCCAGCTCATCGCCACACACTGACGCCAAGCTCAGTATGCATGTGTGTTACACTTCTGTTTTAGAAAGAGGGTCCATGCATGCAACTCTTTTTCAGCAATAAGCAATGTATGCGCTATTGCAAACAAAAACAAAGAAAATACTGGGCTGAGTTATCTCTGACTGAGCACAGAGACCAAAGCACACATTGTATTGTAAAGAGGCTTTTTTGGTTATTGAAGAATTATTTTCTAATTTTTCCAATTCTTTTGTTCATCAGGTCCTCAAATTTTTTTTAAAGTGCATGGTCTGGTGTTTGTAATTAAATGTTATTATCCAGTAGTATTTCAGAATCAGAACATATGCTGCAAAAAAGGCTACATACAGCTTGACTGAATTTTAGTGAATAAAATACTACGTTTGAATATATACTGGAGATCACTCTACAATATTATCACAATTGAGAAAGAGCTGGTCCCAACATGAGTCATTAAATAATAACATAGAGTGGACTTTCGCAATTTTACACAAACCGACTTTGGACTAAATGCAACTGATTCAACGTGTCCTTTCCCTGTTTCCCCCTAACTTACCCTTCATCCAAGCAGCGAACCGAGCAGGTTACCGGGTCAAGATCACGGGCACCTTCGGTTGTATCGAGGCTGCCGCTGGCCTCCACGCAGCCCATGAACCACGGTGCGTCCCTGGGATCCTGAAGAAGAGCTGCCGCACACGGGCGATGACCAGTGGGAGGCAATGAAAGGAGCGCGAGGACCAAAGCACCGAGCATGTCTGCTCCGGGAGGTGTCCGGACGAAGGCCGCAGCTGAAGCAGGAGCAGCCGGACGGACGCGCTGCGTTTGGCGAGGACGCGCGAGATTCGGACGGGAGTGTCGGAGTGGGGATAGAAAAGCAGGTGCATGGACACCAAGTGCGTGGGAGAACCGAGAGGAGACTGTATGCAAATAGGGGGTGGTGGTGGGGGTGGGGGGTGACGGATGTAGGAGCTCTTCACTGAAGAGGGATCAAAAAGAGAAACGACCTTCAAATGTACAGCACAGTTAGTGTGCTGCTACATATGCGATACCATAATCCGGATTTGAGCAAACCAACCATGCACGTGTTTGTGCTGCGTAAAGAAATGCTGTGAGTTTCATTCAAGGCAGTGATGCAGTTCTTCTTCTTGTGCAGTGTCCCCTGTATTTCAACATGATGTTTAAAGATGTACCTAAATGTGAATTTACCCTATTAACACGAATATGCTCCTTCAAACTGTATTTCCGATGCCACGTGTTTATTTTGCTCCCAAGTCCGTCGAAATCAAAGGCCACAGTCAATCACAAAATACCAGTTATTTTAATTAAGGATAAAACAATTAAAACAAATTGGAAAACTTTTTTTTAAAGGCCTGTGTTGCAAGTAGGTTCTTGCAGTCTGGACTACTGCACTTTACAGACAAATACTGCAATATTAATTAACCAAATGAGGGGACAACAAACAACAAAACATCAGAAAACTGTTGCTGGAAGGTTTCTGTTATTTTTTATAATATTATGTACCCCTTAGGTCTTTTATTCTTACATTTTATCAGATGATCCTTTCTGTGAAACAAAGAACTGTCCTCCAGTCACCTGGTCGGCATCCGGCAGGCCTACAATATTATTCAAAAGAAGAAGAGGAATGCATTATAATTATTTCAGTCATGTTTGTGAAACAGGGCTGTGTCGAGCCACTCAGCAAATCCCAATATTGGTTTGATTCCGCCCATCTAAAGCTACTAAACACGTGAGAGCCAGAAACTGACCTCTGTTCTTTCCCCGACAGTAAAAACAACATCTGAAGTCTTCAAAATTATCTAAAAGTTTTCATATCATTGTTTTATTATAAGATAGTGCCATATAGCAATTTCCTTATGGACCGCAGGTCCGACTTGGCGCCCTGAACTTTACATTATATAACTGTAAGTCGAAATTAAATTGCTAAAGTACGACAAAGTGAATCTTATTAACTATTTTGGTTTATTCTGACTCTTAATATATATATATATATTAAGAGTCAGACAAGTAAAAGGACAACTGGGTGAAAATCATACAGTTTAGTTCCAACTGTGTAGATTAGTGTATTAAAGTGTCCCTTTGCTTTGATACTGGTCGCCTTATATTTTCCAAGGACATTCTTCAAAAACATCGTTTTGAACTGGAAAGGAGAAGAAAAAAATCTCATCAGCTTTTTTTTCTTCTTCTTTTTACTTCGTAACTTAGTTGAAGAAAAGGGAGGTCATAAGCTCGACTCCCTTTACTATAAACATATTTTGCAGAGTCCTTCTCAACGGTTCCGGGGAGAAATGCAAAAAACACTCAACGGAACCGTTGAAATGGTTTAGTCTGAGTCCAGCTTGCCCTGTGAGCCCTTTCCTAACCAAAGAAAAAGCGCCGTCGTTGGGCAGCTAACTCCACCGTTCTACCTTAAAAAACGCTTCCGGTTTTTCAGACATCCCCTTTAAGAGAAATTTCCACTGGTCCTCGCGGCCGGCAGGGGGCGCTACCAGACCGCGCCATCTCCTCGCGCTGACTTTAGCAGAGACACACAGTGGGAGGAATCAAACACATTTTCTCTGTTCATTTGTTGTACTTAATACTGCAGATTTAGGCGATTTCGTTCTGTCTGTCCAATCAGGGACTCGCAGACGTCTTCACATCGAAAAAAGAAAGAAGAGGAAACATAGCACATGAATACAAACGGATGACCCCTCACCCCCCCCCCCCCACCCTCTCACATCTTTTTTCTTTATTCAACTGCATGTATGAAAACAATCGTGGGAGTGAACCCTATATTTGCCGCCGATATAGTCTATATAATAAATTTGGACCATTCCACGTCAATGAATTTATGAAATAAATAATGCTTTATTTGGTGCGGGCCCCCCGGAGCTCATTGAATCCCCCCCCCCCCCTCTCACTTCCCTCTCTCACTCACTCACTCTGGGTCTCACACTTCGAAAAGCTTTTTATAACCAGACCTTCAACATCGCCATGTAGCGCTGTAGTGGTGACCGTGCGTAAAGCCCAACCCCAGGCCTATGGGAGCTCGAATGACCGGCTTAATTCGTTAAGCGCGTGCTGCGTGGTCAACTTGTGCGCGCGGCGATACAACAGAGAAATGATGAAGTCAACGAAATTAAAAAAAAAAAGCTGCGAGATGAGCGTCGCGGCGCTCCGTGACCAGTAGGCGCAGCGTCATAAAAGCGCCCGCAATCTGCGCCATAAGGACACGCAGCCCGCGGAGAAGACCACACAGCGGACTGCGGGACACTCAGAAGTCGCTCTTACTGGAGCAGGATGGAAAAATAGATGGAGTCATACGCGTGTTGTTATTATTATTAGTGGGGGAGGGGAGGGATCAGCCCATCACCTCAACTTACTTTGCGTTTGTATCCTCTTGACACGTTTATGGTGACGTTACGGATTCAAAGAAGGGACACATTGACATATGGGATGAACAGGTGTACCTTAATCTGTTCAAATGTGAACTGATCATATGTCCGTATGATGATAACCGACTGGACGTCATATTCGACCCTTTTTTTTAATCACAGACATCACAGACAGAGGGAAGTTATCCTCATGTGTAAATTTATTGAACAATATTCAAGACTATACTTTAATTTAGCAAATAAATAGGCCTCATTTCACCAGACCCCTTCTCCCTCAACAATATGAACTCGTGATTCACTTCGCAGCTCGATTTTTAATCCATTCCTGTTTTGTAGAAGAAATAAAAAGTCCTATTGATGCATGGTTTCTAAACAATTCCCAATACATATACTGTTATGTTCCAAAGTACCAAAACAAACACAGCACACATGAAACCTTTAGTAACTCCACAACACTAAAGCAAGGATCAACCCTTTTCATTAAGATGGATCAAGTCTGTCGGGCCAGATTGCGAACGAAGGTTCAGGTGTGACCACAGAGCTCTCTTGTTGAACAACTTCAATGTGATAAAAGCCCTTCATTTATCAGCTGCGAGACATATGAAACTGATGCAGGCCAGTTCTCTCTGGAAGAAGCACAGAGAGGCAAACCGCTGCATCATGTTGCCAAAACACAAATGAAATGAGATAAACAGATTTGGCAGTCATGGCAGCGAGTTTCCCCGGAGAAGAGGAGACAACTCAATCCTCAATCAACATGGACACATACATAATATTCTAGAAAAACAGGTGTGTTTTATTTGAAGGAAGAAGGATATTGTGTTTAAATATATTGTAGTTTCACATATATTGTTGTCAGCCTGTTTATCTTTATTCCATACTCTATATTTTTCAGTATAGCATTTATGTATTTTAAATATATCCAGTTTGGGTATTGTGTGTCATCTGCAGCTGATAGATTCCATCTATCTTACTGTAAAACCCGTCTCAATTAATACGCGACCACGTGACGCTTTACGTTGTGTTAATTAATGAGGCCGAGCTCGCAGTTAAGTCGTATACGTGAATTAACGTGTCGACCAATCAGCTGCGTTAAGTGGATCACGGCTCCTCCGACCTGCGTGTCTAATGAGCCCCTCGACAGCCCAACACTCCTTTCCTGAAGCTTTAACGGGACTTTGGTCAACAGCACCGGGGGTCACGTGACCCAAACTCTCCACGTCGGGTCCTTGTTGGGTGCATTCACAACATCCCTTTGCAAGGAGCCCACGATGGACAACTGGAAACACGAGGGGTCAGGGTGGGTGCACGGGTTGACCAGAAGTAAGCTGAAGCTCTGCGATCATTTTCTGAGAAAGGTCAAAGAAGAATGAATGTGACTGCATGGAAAGATGCAGAGAAAAAAATAACTAAAATGTGGTGACATGCTGCATGATTTAATAGTGACCTAAAGTTCATTGAGTTATGACTATAGGTCAAAAACAATGAATTTGTGTGTCTATTATAATGCATTTATTGAGACCTAACGTTGTATTAAAGCCTCATGAAGTTTGTCCTGATTGGACTCACTTCTGTGCTCAAACAAAATGAAGCATCCTTATTTAAAAGCTCTCACTGTTTGGGGGATGAGAAGCAGCTCTGGCCTCAGATTTCACTCCAAACAAACCTCAATCAGGCCAAACTATTAACGAGGATTCACTGTAACATGCAGATCTTATCAGAGCTGGATCAACGGGAGCATTCTTCTGTGTTTCACAAAGCTGGAGAGAGAAAACACATCCCAAAATGAGTTTCACAGGATGTTACACAACTAATGTCACTTAAAAATCTGTCAAGAAAACAATCAGCAAATGAAATAAGCAACAACTTTTTAGATCAGATTATTATTATGTTGATGATATTGATTTTTTTTAATCCACAAAAGTAATAATAAAGTAACAAACATAGCACTTAAGTATCTGTTAGAGTGAGACAGATTATACCTCTATTGAGACACTTTATCTCTCTTAATGTAAATATGAATATAACTGAAGGAAGAAAAAACAGTAAGTCTCACATTATTAGACATAAAAGACATGTTTTAACTCAATATGGCAATACCATGGTGTAATAAAGACACTACAAATATACCTAAATTCATTTAAAGTATGTACTGGTTTTTCATTTAAAGTTAAACACACTTCCTAATGACATGGCCTAAATAAGGAGTTAGTTACAATAATACTGTCTTTCTCCTTTTGTCAACATCCTGAATACCAAATAAAGAAGAGAGTGAAAGAAGTTAGTTGAAACCTTATCTGGCAAGGGCCCAGACAACCCCCCCAAAAAAGTGGCCTATTATATTTCTCATCCACCTAATTTAAGAAACTTCACTTGAAGAGCAGAAGAAAGGAAGCTCATCCACTCCAATCTGGTTTTGACACATAGCCTCTACTGCCCGTGTGCCCTGCAGCAAGGCAGAATGCAGGGTTCTTCATCTGTCTGACATTTGACATATAGCCCTGACTGAGGTGAGAGTGTGTGTCGACTTCAGCAAGGGGCAATGACATCAATAATCAACAAGCTGTGGCCTGAATGCGTGCGGGCCACATGCAGAAATCTATCTAGTTTTGCATCTTCGGCAAATTACAAAGATTATTTCTGCTTTGTATTATTAATTAAAATCATATGTTATATTTGTTCCTGTATCAGCAATGGAGGTTTGTGTGTGTGTGTGTGTGTGTGTGTGCGTGCGTGTGTGTGTGTGTGAGTGTGTGTGTGTGTGTGGCTTTTATCCCCAATCCAGCCTGGAGTCCTTGTCCTAACTCCCTGGTATGAGGGGTCAAAGGTCACCACTGCTTGTGGCCGTGTTCAAATCCCCTATAGTGTGTAATGTTCTCCACTTATCTGTGGTTTTATAAAAGGAACTGGTGTCCAGATATTAGTTTTCAAGCCGTGGAACATTTCAATCAGCTGATATAAAGGGTAAACACAGGAGCTTTAGGTTGTCATCTAATCTTGTGCTCTGTGAAATTGCATTCATTTTTAGAGTTGCTTCTTTCAAACATGTCCAAATAGACAGACAAATGTGCATTTAAAATGGTCACATGGTTATTGTAGTTTAAATCCTTCTCTTTATAGTCATTTTTTTCACTTTTAAGGGAAACACAAAATACCATTTGATAGAAAGGTTTTTTATGTCAATCTCTAAAAAATGTCGCTGATCAAATCAGTGAGATTGACCAGTTTAGAGAAAATATATTGGGAAAGGTTAATGTGTTGTTTCATAAATAACATACATTTGTAAATTAATTTTAAGATGCATCTTTAAAGAAAATAATCTGACATTATCAAAAAGCATGACATTTCTACCGTGCATACAACAAAGAATCAACTATGAAATGCATGTGTGAGAAGGAGTTTCAGTTTAAAGGTAAATTATGTATTGTTTCTCATACAAAAAATCTCTAAATAGGCGTTTGTTAATAGTCTCAATTCGTACGTCATTGGCAAAGAGCAGTTAGATTTGTATGTATTAATTTAAAATAAACTCAAAATATAAATTGTAATAATAATATATAATATATATATATATAATGCGAATAATAAGTTACGGCTGGTTGTTGAAACATGTTCATACATGACACATGTTCAATCATTCATGTAATGGGATTAGGCAGTTTAAAAAAAGGAATTTCAACTTTATTGTTGAAATGTGGGTCACGAAAAAATCACTTTCTTACAAAATACAACTGTGATTACATGTGTTTATATCCTTATACCTTTATTTACGCTGCTCTCCTGTTTCAAACTCGAAACGACATGTCTGTCAATATTGCGGGAACCGACAGTGTGAATTCTGATACGTAAAAAAAAAACCTGAGTTGTATAGTTTTTAGCAAAAGGACATTTGCTCATCCTTAAAGCAGAAAAAAGAAGAAGAAAACAAAGGTTTCATTTAATTCAGATATTATCAACTCCACAAACAGCATTGGAGCTTAACACACGTTTGAATGTAAGGAATGTGTAAATAGTTTTGTATATGTCTTTAAATGACCCTCTCGTTAAAACTGATGAATAATTCATAAATACACCTCTGGTGGGAGCCAGGGGCTACATGCACACAACACGGAAAATAGAAAACAGTGTTTCGGCTTGACGACTATCAGGAGAACCGCCTCGACGTCTTGGCCTGTCGATATGATACAAACGGCTTCCTGGGATCAGGATCGGCGTCAGTTGGCTGACGCGCGCACGCGGGTCGCCTAAACACAGCCGCTCTGGAGGCGCGTCACTTGGCGCGGGGCATGTTGGTAACTGATTGAATCGTGTGTCTCAAAGTTTCTCCGGTCTCCATTCGACGCGACGCTACATCTGACTCTCTCCTGCCCGCAGGAAAGCCTTTACAAATGGAGTTGAGCTCCATGACCGAGCAGAAGCCCTCTGGTGCTGCTTTTCCCCTTCCTCCCCCCTGCATGCAGCCCCTCTGTGGGCTCCCTGTGTCTTTTAGAAACGCGTGCTATTCCGCGCTTTGGGGTCAGATATTAACTCGAAAGCATTTGAATTTAATTAACATGTGCAGGCTGGAAAAAAGTCACTTCGGCAAAGATATCCTCGAGATTTGGTGGCCGTCAGAATCACACTTTGGGTCGACTCTTCCAAATCACATGAATCGCCTAATTAAAATAATATTATTAATAGAATCAACTTTGACATTGAGCCTGCATGTCTAATTTTTATGTATATAATCTATTTGAATGTGTTAGCAGGAGCCCCTAAATAGGTATGATATGCTTTAAGAATACATTTCAATAGACTTTTTAAATGCATGGCGGCCGTTTAACCCGCAGTTAAAGTATACGAATGTTTTAATTGTTTAAATTACAGAGACAAAGCACCGTTTTAGACAACACTTAAATACTCTATTTGACGCCTCAGTGAGGTTTAAAAAAAGTAAAACGTGCAGCTGCGTTGTTCCCGTCTCCTCTCTACACAGGCCGCCATCCCTCCCTCTGACCCCGGGTCTGTGCAGAGAGAAGCGGGTACAACCCAGCAGAGGCAGCGCGGGTTCCTCCTCCGGTCGCGGGGATGGAGGCTACAAAGCATACACACGACGTCATGGAAATGTTAAGGAATATGCGGGGATATCAGTTCATAAACTGATGGACACGATCAGGTGAAATATCCCTTCATTCGTATTTGTGCTTTTCTAATACAACTGAAGACGATGTAATATCAATATTTCAATGTTATGAGCCCCTGACCTTTGCACTATACTTATTTCAAATTCATGGAGGTCGCCGGATTTTAGGCATATTGATTGATTGCCAATCACCATAGATGTATATGTAAAAGTAGAATGCACATATAAGTTGGCAAATGGGGATTTAAGAGGTGATTTTGTATAAAGAGTAAAATGTGTGTCACAGTATAGGTTGTTAATTTAAAAAAAGGAGATTCTTGACACGAAAAAAAGCACTTGATAGTCATGTATCAAGAATAACAAATAGCCTCCCATGCACCATAAATTAAACGATGGTCCTTTGTGTAACTCAAAACTCTATTGAAAGGCACAACTGTTGAAGCGTGAAAGTGTTTTTGGCTCATACACCTCAAAAAGTGTCAAATATTAACCAAGAAGAGAGAAATACACTGGAGGGGAGAGACAATGTTGTTGTTCATTTAATCCACCCGGTTGCTCAGCTCTATAACCAAAGAGGGGAAAGCACATGCGGGTCCCACCGAGCAGCTCTCGGGTCAGCGCGCGAGGAGCCGTGAGCTACACCGACTTCTCATGGGGGAACGTTTGTTTTACACCTTCAACAGAAGCTCTGCTCTCCTTTTAGTCTGACTCATAATGGGACGCAGCCGTACTCACACTTAGACACCACGTGGCTTTTCTACTTCATTAAAGGAGTAAGCTGTTATTTAAAAAAATTTTAAAAAATTGAAAGCACAAATAATGACCACACATGTAAGTAACTATTCTCTCGCCTATATTTTGGACCACAGGCTCGGCCGAGTGCAATACTTATTTGATGCATCGCCTCTGTGGAGTGTACACAGTCACGCAGCGTTAGAGGCTACGGCACGCTGATTGGTTTGCTGCACAGGGTTTTGGGGTTATCAGGAGCCCAAACCAGAGCGAAGGAGACACATCCCGTGATCATCTCGTGGGTGACAAGTGTCTTGCTTTGTGTGTTTAGGCTCTGCATTGAATCAGTGTATGAAAAGTAAAGCTAATCGCTTTCCTTCCACCAATCTCATAAATTATTAGAGTTATTCTAATTGATTAGCTTGGCCTTTCCTTAATTAAACACACAAAAAACAGCAACAAAAACACGTGTTATTGTTAATTGTAGCCTGACGCTGAAACTGGTATTTCATCCACAAAGAGAAAAGCAAAACGTGTTGCAGTGATCTACGTCCGGGCTGAGCTGTTATCATGTGGAGAGCACATTTCGTGGGTTCCTCTGCTCCCTAAAACTCACAAAGAGAGAGAGAGGGGGAGAGAGGGAGAGAGGGGGGGGGGGGGGAGAGGGAGCGAGAGGGGATACGCACACACACACGTACACACAACCACACACACACACGCATGCACACACACAACATTTACAAATCCCCCCCCCCCCCATGTTATTATTATTGATATTTCACATCAAAATGTGATGAGTTGTGAGTGACCTTGTGTGAAGGGGTGAGTGGCATGCAGGCAAATACTTTACAGTTCAGAGATTAAACATAAAAACGACCTGATCGCTTTTAATTGTCTCACAGATCAATGCAAAGTGCTGACCTCAACGCGGCGTGCGTCGGTCAGCATTACCCATAACTTCGTTTCTCCAACACGCAGTCAGCCACACATATAATGTGAGCTGCAATAAGAAGTGCCCTTTTCTCTCTTTAAATGAAAGAACATTGTCTTGCGGCTTGTCTTGTTCACGTTATTCTTTCTATTGTTATTCTATAGAAGTTACAGTCTACTGGTTTCCAATCCGCACTGGAATGTAACCCTGAGACGCCGGCAGCAGTATAATGGCTCGCCTCTGCTCCCAGTGTGGCCCCTCCAAGCTCCAGCAGCAGCAGCCGAGCCGGGGCCAGACAGCCTGCCACCCCCGGATCCCCTTATCAACCTCGGGGCTTTGGCCTGGGCCTTATGCCGCAGAGTCCCATTAATCAGGGAAACATCCCGTCAGATACGGGAGATTGAGCGAAGAGCAAGTCGCTCAAAGCTTCTCAGTAAAAGTTGCAGGTCCTGCGCGCGCTGCACCAACGTATTGGTTCTTCTTCGTGGCCAAAGTTGAATGCTGATGTGTTTTTTTATTCTCGTCCGCCATCTCTGCACACACGCTTCCTGCAAATGCATGCCAGCTATTCGGTATTTCTGTTGTATTGGTTGCACAAATGTTCCGCGTCCCTGCGTGACTTTAGGCCCTTGGAGGTTTCTCTCTTAGTATATTAGAGCGAGCAGCCTTGCACCAGCTTCTGCGCAGTGGTTGGAAACGCTGCATGCGTAAATGTCTGCGGTTTGCCTCCTGTTATTATTGCCGTCTCCGCAGGCCGACCGCTTCTTCCGTCACACACCGGGGAAGGGATTCCCTGTTTGAGAGCGTAGCAGCAGCCTGAAGAGACTCTATGGAGCCATGTGTGAGGTGTAGGTTCTATTGTTAAACATGCCGGCAATGTGGATATGCACTAAATCTGCATGTTGGGGTCTATTTATTTTCTAATCTTAAACAATTTAGCCACAGGACGACATCATTATCAGTTATTTAATTGAGAGTAGTCCAATTTCCCTAAACGCTTTAAAACATTTATGAAATGACTGGTGTTCTGCGTCAATTCAAAGGTTGAGCCATTTAGTAGCAACGTGAAATATCAATGATGAAAAGCAGCTGCGTTCCTAAAATAAAAGATATATAAAGGACACACCCCCTTAAAAAAACACGTTTAAAAAAAAATCCCCTCACATCTTTGTTTTCATAACCCAAATGTAAATCCCAGGCCCAAATGTGTTAAACCCCTCCACAACACATGCCTGTCTAACTCAAAAGAAAGAGAAAGAGTCTGATAATTACACTCAGACGCTTTAATGAATGCTCCGTAATAAAAAAAAGAAAAACGGAAGGGAAAGTGCTTCAGAAATCCACCGTTCAAGTTTCCATTTCGAGTGCAGTTTTTCTATATATGTTCACAACAACACAAATCAATGTACAAGAAACCTCAGAAAAATTCACAAAAATAAATATTCAGTTTCATATCAACAACCAGTGACTTAAAATTCCATGTAAAAAAAAAAAACCTGACTTCAAGTATTGTATCAAAAAAGCGAAGTGAATGAGTGAATGAGGAGGGCAGGGAAGTGGAAGAGGAGGAGGAGGAAGGAAGGAAGAAGGGGGGGGGGGAGAGAGAGAGAGTGAGTGCACGCTGCTGCACGATGCAATTGTTTACATTGATAGCGTCACTGTCAGAGAGCTATTTGTCTTTACGGTGGAAAGACCCTCCCAACAGGCCATTACCACCATCCCCTTCCCTCCGCCGCGCATTGTGAGTCCCGCGTGAGAATGGGCTGCAGCGTCGGGGGGCAAACCCGCGCTGCTCTGGGCGCAGGCTATTCCTCTTCTTCCTATGCCGTGCAGCCCATGCTTTTGACATGCGGATTAAAGGTTGAAAGCTTCGCTCTCGCAACAGCAGCCCCCTCCACCCACCCTTTTCCTCTCTACCCCCCCCCCCCCCCACCCCCCCTCCTCGCTCTCTGTTTGTGTCACGGCTGCAAAAACAGCCAGTTTACAGGCTGATAATATAAGTTCAAGTTTGAATTGTCGCTCCAGCCTCACTGATGTAAGGCCCACAGTTGAGCTGGTTGGCTATATGGATGCTTTAATCACGTGGCTAAACATGTAGCATATGTATCCACGCGGATTTAAGCGGAGTGAAACTCACTTTTTATAATTTTTTTCTTCTTCTCTTTTTTTTATTACAATCACCTCCTACATGTGTAGAATCCTCTGAATGAATGCAGCCCTTTGCTGTGCTTGTGACGGGGCTGACATCATTCACGGGCTTTGGGTTTGTGGTGATCTGGCTCGCCATGCAGGGCCTCTCTTTGTCACAGACAGAAAAGCCTGCCAATTAGCAGAGCGCTTCCTGCACTGCCATTAAAAACATCGACACGTTTACTTGAAACACCTACAGGTAGGTGCAGCTTCAATCACTTGATTTACTCGTGTTTAAAGGTGATACACTGAAGTCTATTGCTGCATTTAGGGAGTAAATGAAACAGCTCTGGGGGCACTCCATTCACCGAGCGGCCATATTCAAAGGATACATTAAAGATAATGAGATGGTGATGTACTTGACAAGAAAGAAATATAGGAAAAGACTGTAGTTTGGGTGTGCCAATAATATGACGTTTTTTTCCATGTCAGTTCAAGACAATTGGCTTCAAATCAGAAAAAGAACAATGAACAACATGGCTTTAGGAAAAATAAGAACATTTTTAAATTATAGAAACATCTGAAAAGCCATCATTGCATGCTAGAAACTCATATGACGAATCCCAGATATTCAAATAGTCAATTAAATGCAGCGTGGCCTCTCTTTCTACATTCGACTCACAGTCCCATCTTTAGCTTCTTTTATATAAAGAACAGCATCTCAGACATCATTTCACAGGCTAGTCAGAACCCCTAAAGCTGAAATAAGACCCCCGACCGTATCAAAGTGCAATGCATTCTAAGCCTCTCTTGTGCTTTGTCACATTGTTTCTGAGTAGCCAGACTAGCTAGTATTTAACGCTGTTTTGGTGTTGTTTCCCCCACTGTGACTCCTCAATGACATCCCATCCATAGAGCCTACCTTGGACATTGTCATTACGTCTGTGGTTTCCTCTTCTTTCTTTTTTTAAAATTCATGTCCATGCTTTAAACAATACAGACTGCCCCTGGCACACATATGGTGTGCAGGGGAAATGGGCGGCCAAGTGGACCAGTGGGGGACATGAATAGAGCCTAACGTGCTATAAAGGTCTGAGCCTTATTCTTTTTGATTGTCTGTACATAAGGCCTGTGTTGTGTATGGGCCTGCATCTGTGCACAGTCACACAAATGCAAACCAGGAAATACTCTGCAGAAATAAAAACAAGACTGAAAACCAAATCACAAGCACTCTAGAAAAGAACAAAAAAGAAAAACCACCAGGAGTACGTTCCTGTAAAATCTAATAAAGGCTTAACTGTGAGTTTGTAAAAACAGCATTAAACCAAATTGTTTAATCATACTCTGAAATTGAACACTTGGACACATGGGCCAATGTGGTCAAGCTGGTCAGCATGGCAGTCATGAAAGAAAACACAGCTTTGATATATGAAATATACCAGGTGGCACAGAATGGGAAACCCTGATTTTTGATTTGTTTTTGATTTGCAAAGTCAAACTTTCTCCCAGCCCCCCTCTACATTAAGAGTAGCCTCAGCACTGCGTTAAAAAAAATTCCTCTTGTAGACAAAGCACAACCCACTGAGAACCTGGCCCCATACAATCCAACAGGTAGAGCATAGAAAAGCAAAGAAGAAGGAATCAGAAAATAGTCAAGTAACCGCAATAACGAGAACCTAACGTATTGCTTAGGATAGCTTATTTAAAACACACGTTTTGTTTCAGCATACATCCGCGAGCGGTGTCTCGCAGTCCAGTGGGCGTTTTCTGAGCCTCCAAACGGGATCGTGTGTTTTCCTCGATCAAACTTAAAAACAAAGCCGAATGTAAACTCAATCACAGAAAGAAAAGAAAAAAACACAATAATATACACAGATAAAAGTGAGCTCTCGTTAAGACTATATTCTGGGAGGTGGTGCATGGGAGCTTTTGTTGTGTGTTTCTCTTTTTTCTTCTTCTTTAAAAAAACAGCTCAGTATTTCCTAGTTCTCTGAGCGAGTGGGGGAGGGAGAATCTGTCCGCCTGGCTTCCACCTCCACACGGGGTGGGACAGTGGGGGAGGCCCGGGGCCCCTCATCGAGTTCAGGGAGTAAGCAGGGCACAGATCCCCGTCGCTGCCGACAACCAGCGACGGCGGGGAGGGGAAATTCGCTATCAGGCTGAAAGGCGTTTTTGCAGGCGACGCTGCAGTGATGCGTTTGCGTCTGCTCGGTAAATCCTTCGTGGATACCTCTTCTCTGCCCGCGGGGAGGGAACACGACGAAGAAGAAGGAGGGGAAGAAGCAGAAGAAGAAGAGGAAGAAGAGGAAGAAGAGGATGAAAAGGCTGTCTTGTTAACCATGGGGAGGTTTAGTTTTGATTGCGTCCTGGAAACTCGAGGTTTCATATTCCCGAGCACCGTAACCCTGCAGTGTTTGTTCCGGTGCTCCCCCTCGTCGAGACACGGGGTGTCCTGGGTGCTCCCGTATTCCTGAAGACCACAGGGAGACCCGGGGGCCACATCGGGGCTCTTCTTTGTGGCTTTAGCCCCACTGTTAAAAAAGTCCCCGTGTTTGATGGAATATTGGCCCCCAGTGCTCTCTCCTTTACATTTGATTGCAGCAGCCTGGCTCTGGTATTCATATTCATCACAGCTTTCCTCCACTTTAACTTTCACATTGTGGAGGTTGAAGGGCGGCGTCCTGACTGTCCGGCCGCCATCCGAGTGGGGCCCGGCGGTCACAGAGAGCTCCTCCGGCTCGGTCTTTATTTTTTTCAGCGGAGGGACCAGTCTAAGGCTGCCCGGTTTCGACTCTCTTTTCTCGGCGCATCTGTGGCTCTTGGCCTCTTTGACCTGGTCACATTGTGCGCTCAGTCCCGGGTGGCCCTTGGTGGGATGTCCCGGTGTCCTGCACGCGGTGGTAAAAGCATTATAACGGGTGGGTCCCCGTGAATAAGGGGCCAGCTCGCCCACGTGGTCAACCCTGCTTGAATCGGCCTCATACGCATGTCCCCTTTTGGACTCGGTGAAGAAGCTCTCCCCCATGGCGGCTGAGTTGAATGTGGGAGGCTGTAAGGGGACAAAGTCCTGTCTCGTTTCACCGCGTATGAACTCACATTTCGGTCGTTTCCCCGGTCGGCTGTCCCCGGGCTGCGGAGCAGCGACATGGCCCGGTGTCCTGTGTTGCTTCTCGTGTTGGTGCTGGTTGTTGTAGTGAAACGTAGGCTGCAGGACCAACGGCGCTTTACCCGCGTTGAGACCTTTGGTGAGAGAACCGACTCGGGCCCGTCTGAACCGAATGCTCTGGACCGAAACGCGGCTCGAAACCGAGCTCGAGTCGGACTGAGAAGAGCTGTCCTCCTCGTCTGAGCTGACCTCTGAACTCTCCGACTGCGTGTCGTCTTCTTCCTCTCCGCCGTCCTCGTCCTCCTCTTCCTCCTCGGAGCTCCCGGAGTTGCTGGTGGTGGAGAGGCCGGAGCCGAAGTCCGAGTCCGGGTACGCCCGGTCCGAGAAGGTGCTGGACTCGGTGTCGCTGCTGCAACTCTCCGGAAAGCTCGGCTCATGGTGGTGGTGATGGTGGTGGTGGTGCTGGTGGTGGTGGTGGTGGTGGTGGTGAGGTCTGGGGTCAAGATAGAAATCCGGACCGAGGTGGAAAGCGCCAAAAGAAGTCCCGTGACTTCCGGGCGATTTGGGTTGTACGAGCAGCACCGGCGGTACGTGGTGGTGCGCGTGTCTGCTCCTGCTCAACGAGTGCTTCGCGCTGTCCCTGCCGCCGCCCCCCTCGCGCCTCCTCTTCCTTTTGTGAACTAGGTCGCTGGCTGAGCGCGAGAGCCTGGACTGAGCAGCTATGGCGGACTGACGCACGACCGGCTGCCGGCTCCCCGCGCTGCGGAAAAACGATTGCCTTTGGCTCAGAGTCACACGGTTCCCTGCTATTTTCGCTGTTTCATAGTTTTTAAAGTGTTTGTGACTGGACTTGGTCTCCGAACGGTACTCCCGTCCGTTGGTTTTGTTGTAAAATTGAGGTAGTTTGGAGTCGTTAAGGCAAGGCGTCAGCTCTCTCCTCCTGTCCGTTTTGTTGTGGAGCGCGAGAGTCTCCGGGACCCCGTGCAAACTAAACCAAACTTTTTCCTTCCACAGTTCGGCGTCAGCACCGAGGAGTCCCGGGGACGCGTCCCCATCCCCGGGGGAACACGCCGCTTTCGCTTTCCTTTTGTTGGACTTCAACACCCGCTCCGTCTTGCAGGAGAAATACAGAGCCTCCACGTCCTCCCGCGATATGAGGGTGCATTTAGCGGCATGGAAAGCTATAGAGTGTATTGCTTTAAGCTTCCGCAGCTCCTCCAGGTCACAGTGGTGCTTCTTCACCTTCAGGTGATCCATGCGCTTGTGCACCGTGGTCCGAGGGATGTTCTTCAGCAGGTCGGTGAATACCTGAGACAAAGCAAACATTTGCTTGCCTTTGATGAGCAGGTACCCCAATCTCACTCCTTGCATTTCCTCAAAGCCACACTCCAGGTCTCCCATGTTTTATGTATCCGCTCCAATGTATATATCCATGGAGTCACTCTCAGTATACTATGGCTTTACCAGTAAATGGCATGGGGTCGCGAGTTTAAGGCATCCTGCTCATACCTTTAATCCATCCACACTGCCGCTGCTGCGTCATGAAAATGCAAACTTTGACATGCGGACTTAAATGGAGCTGCCGGTGTCTAATAGGTTGAATGATCTGACAGCATCCACTCGTCGCCTCTTGCCCCAGTTCGGCATGGTGGAGGAATGCGACCGATGCGTCCACCAAGCCGGGGCTGCTGCTACTACCTGCCTCTGTCGGCTCCACTCCCCTCTGGTCGGCAGCAGGACGAGGGGTAGGTGTACACCACTGCCTCAGCCAGAGGGATAAAATAGCGAGGAGAGAGAGAGAGAATGAGAGAGAGAGAGAGGGAGGGAGAGAGAGAGAGACGGAGGGAGGGAGAGAGAGAGAGAGAGAGAGACGGAGGGAGAGGGAGTTGTGAGAGAGGGGAGGGAGAGAGTGAGAGAGTCAGAGAGAAACAGAATAAGAGCTAAAAATGCAGCTGCTATTCTGGCTGCTGGTTTAAGCCACACATAAAACGACAGAGAGGGGAGGTGCACCAGTCTGGAGACACCTTCATCAATTAATGCCCTGGGAGTCGACGCCCATTGGATCCCGCTGACAGGTGATGCAATAAAAATGGTTATTCCGTCCCCACCCCCTCACACACCCATACCATCACAATAGTTTACAATCGTGCTCACACACTCCGCTGTTAGGAGTAAACAATGCAGCTATATGACATATACGCTCACATTTGAGAAATTCTCCCCAGTTCACCGAAAGTGTACAAGCAGAACCTGAGCCTGCAAAGTGTCACGATAAGACTGGAATGTATTGTGCGGTTCCCTTTTGATCCACATCAAAATGCATGCGGCATCGAGTGTATGCTGGTAACATGACTACAAACTCCGGGTATTTAAGACAGTTTGATGTGTGTGTTAACGCAGCGCAGTTTAAACGTTTCGGCTGCTCCTCTGACCGAGGATCAACTCTTCTGCTTCCGTTGGCTATATATTTTTGTCCATATGATTATTTCCATTTGCTGGTTGACAAACTGACCTAATTTGTATGACTATACCTGATTTACGTCATCGGTAATTTCCAACGTTTTTTAATACATTTTCCCCTTTCCTGTGTGTGTGTGTGTGTGTGTGTGTGTGTGTGTGTGTGTGTGTGTGTGTGTGTGTGTGTGTGTGTGTTACTTGATGTGCGGTTCAGCAGGGTGGAGCACTTTTAATTAATTGTATGTTGGCGCAGCAACTGGTAATACAAAAATGTCCATTAGCGTAAAACAGTAGAAATATACGTATTATATTAAGTAATTATAACCCTGTTAAATTGTAGCCTACGTTGATCCCAGTAAAACAAAGTAAACAGTGCTGGCTAAAAGTGCAGAGTCAGGGTTGCTTTTCCCACAAGATGTTTGAGACAATAGGTTAAAGCTGTAGCCAATAAACAATCACATTTAAATCTCCGTTTTTTCTTTTGTAACGCCATATTACGAAATATAGGTGTCTGTTAATAATATTTATAATCAACAAGTAGATTTAAAAAAAAGTCGATTGTGGTATTAGTGTAAATAACGTATCGCCCAATATTTAATTTCTGGAAACTCATTTTATTCCATGCATAAAACTTCGTATTTTCACATGCATCTTTGCGCACTTGCACGCCCTGTGCACCCCGAAAACACGACGCACACACCCCGCAAAGATTTTCCATTGATCATGCATATGCGCGCACACACACACGGGAGAAAGAGGCACAATCACACACACGCGCACGCCTTATCGACACACACACACACACACACACACACACACACACACACACACACACACACACACACACACACACACACACACACACACACATACATACATACAGATGCAGGCAGAGGAAACTATTCAGGCTAAAGCCACCGCCCATAACGCTGTCCAAATAATGCATATAATGAGACTGCGTCATACAGGCTAATTGTTTGAATTAACGGTAGGCCTTCAGAAGGCTTGGACTGGCTATTGTGTTTGCCCCTGAGCCATATTCTCTAAAAGCTCCCTGCGTTATGTTCCGTCTTTGTTATCTACAAAACACGTGAGTCCCTTGTGGCCCGCTCCTTGCGGGCAGCGCTGCGCGCGATGGGGCCAAACTCAGGACTGAGCATGCTCAGTTCCACAATGTTAAGCCTATTTGCTTATACTGTACTGAATAACATCGATGTTACCTCGGTGTTACATCAAACTCCGTGTTATGTAGGCGTTGTTATTATAGCTCCTTGTTAAACCGCCCAATGTGATTGGAACGTGTCCACAAAATCCATGCAACGATGGGCTGTATAGGGCAGAAGCACTGACGTGGTGGTCATGGACGCACAGACAAGATTATACATCATGCATTCCAAATACGAGAAGGAAATGGAGTGTGTGTGTATATATCTATATATCTATTGACACACACACACACACACACACACACACACACACACACACACACACACACACACACACCTAGTCTCCAGGTATATCGTTACGTGTATCCATTTGGATCGTCAGGGTAAAGGTGTTCTACACCTTGAAAGGACAGCCAGGGATCATGCTTTGATGGACACGAAATATGTTCTCTTTTTTATCAAATGCAACAGCAGAACGTATGTTGAGTCGCAGAGATAAATACAAGTTATAATTATCCTCTGGTGTATATTCGACAGGAAAAACTGCAGAAAGCTGTTATGCACCGCACAAGTTACTTGCAGTCATTATGGGTTAGGGTCAGTTCAAACACGTCACGGTGTGCGCGTGTGTTAGTGAGCCTCTGTGAAGCTATCAGTGAACGTATATTACGCATTCACTTTAGTCAGTAGTTCAACTCCTAAGATCATCTGACTGGCATTCTCGTTTGTCACGTGCATGCTGGTTCTGGAGGCCATGGGAGCATTAATACACGCGGGGAATACGGAGCTTCACGGACGCAGCAGAGTGAAGTGAGAGGAGGGGCCGCTTGTTGAGGTCCGGGTCCCCGTGGGAATAGCTCCGATCTCAGAGCCACGGTGCACCGTGCATGGGAGATGCAGGGAGGAACAGACAGTCAGGGCTGATCTAACGTCATGTCCGCTGCATGTCTTTCTCGTATTGGTAACCGGAGTTTCTGTTTTGTTTGAGAAAAACACGTGCTTATTGTTTTCTATCGGATCATATGGCAAACGGCAGAAGATTTAAAACAACGCAAATTCACCAATTCTCCTACTCACTCAAAGTGGTTCATATCCAAACTGACCATTCACGCGCGCTGTTCCTATAATATAATGGTGCTATAACCTAAATACATCCTTTATCACCAAATAATGCGAATAATAATTGCACTGAAATTGTAGATGGCTGTTTGACTTGCTACAGCGACCATGTGAGGTGTATCCTTCAGCAACAGTTTCACACATTTTTAACAGTGATGGCCACACCGTTGATGTTAAACCGTACCGGCTTTCAAACTTACAATTTTGAATATTTTTAGAACAATTAATTACTGTCTTACTCCAGGAGGGCACGTAACACAGACACACACACACACACACACACACACACACACACACACACACACACACACACACACACACACACACACACACGCACACACACACACGGTTAATGTGCATGATACACGATGGCTTTTTATCTATAGCAAACAGCAATAGTCTGATCAAGAGATTCTTCATGTAAATTTCAGTAAAACACATAATACTATTCACTAATTATTATTATTTAAATAATTATAGACTTTAGAAAAAAAACATTAATAAAATATGATACTTGAATTACTGTCTTTATCCGGTTGAATTTTCCAAAACATCTGCTTGTGAAGTCTCGCACATCGTGCCCCGATGAAGTCGTGCTTTTAAAATTGGACCTCTCAGTTTATCCCATGGTCGGAATCGAGGGCCATCTTAAATAACCTAAAACAATAATATAATATTGTCATAATGACTCAATGAAAATAACCATATGTATATACATACATATTTGGTATTTCCAATTAAGACCGGGGACGCTTTGTTATGCAGATTAGTGGTGCACCAGATGCCACGGGGCACTTATTCCACCCTCTCCTGCGCCTGGATGTCGGTCTGGACTCTGGACTGGAGGGGAGGAAACGAGACCGAGTGGCCGAGAGAGAGACCTCAAGCACGGGGAGGTTTCTTTCAACAGCCCGTAGTGTGCTGGAAATATACGCTTAGTTGACAACATCGTAACGTTAGGCTCATTCCGATGGGCATTAGGCTACTTCTGTTTCGGCTTTTTCGTGTTTTAAGGTTACTGGAGGGAAACCACTCAAACTCACTTTAATCTTTAGGATATGTTCAGGGCATGGAGCCAAGCCTACTTCCCGGGAGTCAGTGGCATCGCAACTTATAGTTTCAAGATAACAACATACAATGATACCATTCATCGAATCTAAAAGTCAAAACTCAATGAATAAAACGTCTATTCTTAATCTAGAGGCCGATAGGCATGGCGGATGATCGCCTCGTGATGGCTGATAGCTAAACAATATATATATATATATATATATATATATATATACACACATATTTCAACTATACTTCACGGTGGAAGACCGGTTTAATGGGGGAGATAGGCGGGTTTACGGTAAAGACACACACACACGCACACACACACGCGCGCACACACACACACCAACACACACATAGACACACACACACGCACACATGGCCGCAAGACCAGCGTTTTGCCCCAGTGTAAAACATTTTTTTTTAACAGGGCTGCAATTGTTTTAAATTTCAATGCTCGAGCAGGAACACGTGTCTCCAGCGGCGTTTATATAATATATAATATAATAGTTAATAATGTATAATTTAACAAGCTTCCAAGATATACAGAAGGTTCACACACTTCATGAAGTCGCAGTATGAAAACCAGTTTGTGGCACGAGGTTTGTGCAGCAGGTTCATTTGGTGAATTTCATAATTCTTTATAATTTATAAACTCTGGTCATAAAATCCTAAACGCTTCCTAAACGCTTTTCTCACACTCAAACCCAAACGTTGCTCCTGCAGCTCCAAGTCATTTGTTTTGCATCGAGTTTTATGGAGACACTTGGTCAAGGAGGCGCAGGCACTTGTAGGCCTACGAGCATAGACTTTTTATGACACAAACCTATGCCAAAACAATGAATTCCTCTCCACCCCCAACCACCCCGCGGGAGAATGTGATTTTACATGCAATCCGAGCCTGAAGTGTGTGCGGACAGTGGTGGGGGGAGGGCTCTCTTCACCTTTCACCCCGCCGTGTTGGGACTGTTTGTGTGTTTTTTTTCTTCCTGGGCCCCGTGCGACTCGCCGACCAGAGAAGCGACCGTGGCTAAATACTGATAGGTCTGAATGTGGCGTGACCATGGTGTGAACATTATAGCTCGGGAGTGTTGAGTTACATTTTCTTGGTCAGGTCATTTCGGTGTTCGCTATACTTTCCATTTCACACTTGCAGAAGGAAAAAAACTCATACATTTCTATTGGAATAGCTGATAAAGAACATGGTTCCAATTGTTCCTATGCATCATATCATAATATAATGTGTTGAACAATTGGAACCATTTTTTATGAATATATGATGGGGTTGGGGATCCATGGTCTGTCAGAACCTTTACAACATCAATTCAATTGACCATAAACTGAAATAAACCAAAAGAAAGACATCAGCCCAAGTATGGCCATACTATAATGATACAAGTACAACTTAAAATATCTATAAAGCCTGGTAATTACTGCCCGAAGAGAAATCAGCCTCTGTTGAATTTAATAATGTGTTTATTGTGGTTGCCGCAGATGAATAATATTAAATAAAACAGGGGAGTTAACAGGGAGTCGGACAAACAATGTAGATATGAATTCAAGGATGTTTGAGTCTAGCACAGGAATGAAGAAGTTGTGCATGTGTGTGCCACTTACTCACTGCTGTTTCTATCAAACAATGTCTTCATTGTTTCAATGTATACGCTTAAAGAAACATCGTCGGGATATATATAAAGTTTAGGGTAGATTGTGTAAAAACTGATTAAATATCTCACACAACAAATATTTTCTTGATCTTACCACAAACAATGTTATATGCTGTTTATTTTTTTAAACAAAACCATATAGTTTACATTCTACAAGACACCCATGAAAAACGTTCCTCGTTGATTTGAAAGCAAACATATATGGGATAAGTTTGAGAGCACCATCACTTCAAAATAGAAGTCCTGTCAGGAGTCATTTATTGAAACGAGCTAAGTCTGGGACAACATTTCTCCCAGAGTGTTATAGTTTTCTGCAGAGCTAACCTGCAACACACACACACACACACACGCACAGGCACACACAATGTTTAAGAACCAACATTTAGATTTGTATTCCTGGTGTGATGTTTCTAACAAATACCGCATCCTCCTGGGTCTTTCTGAGAATGTATACATGTCAAGAAAACTAGAGCCGTAAAAGAGATTAAGTGAGGAAGGCAATCTCTTAAAAGCAGTAACCATGAAACAAAATAAATAATGAGAAGGAAATAAAGTATGTTCAGAATTGTGATGCCGCTTACATAGAAGTCTGTGGGTGTGGGGACTGCTTTTCCTAATGTTGTCTTTTCTCCCAGTGTATTTTACACGTTCCTCATCCCGTACAGAGACCACACAACTTCAATCATGAGAGGCAACTGAACAGGAGTTACCTTTCTGACAATTAAACGTAGACCAAAAAGAAAAAAAAGAGTTCTAAAAGCTGAATACGGGAATATGGATGAGTATACTGCAAGAGGGCCAATTAAATCCTTATTTTTCAATGCATTGTTTCTATAGTTTGTGTAAACGCCTGCAAACAGTGAAATCAATCAAATGAGAAATAATGCAATCAAGTATGTTAGTTGAGGATGTTGTTTCTGCTTTCTCTCATCCAGGTACAACTTTACCACTGTACTGTGCAAGTGAGAGAAGCCGCCATACCTCGGAGACTACACAGGCACAATGCTGGAACACCTTGGCATAAATCCTGCTCTAATGGCTTCAGTTGCAGTCTGGAGCACAACACGTGCATGTTTCTATATCTTTTATGTAACAAATGAATATGTTGAGACAAGACAGCTAATTTTTCCAAACAGATCAAGGCCTGCAGCAGAAATGCTGTTGCAGTGGATTTAAAGATCTGTATTCAAATACCAACTTGATGGACAGTACGAGCACCATGCGCTCTGACATATGGAACTGCCTAGTTAGAATTACAGATTACCTTACATTATACAAGAGCTCGGGAGTGCTATATGAGGTCACAGATTGTTGGAATCAGATGGTGTGGCTGCAATTTTTTGTCTCGGAGGAGGCTCTTCTCTGACATCTCGAGGAACATAACATGATTCGTGCAGACTTTGACTTAATCAAGGCAAGTTGTAAAAATCATTTGCCATTTTCAGTGTTTCAGTAGCTATATGGGCCCCTCCACAACCGCTGCCCCCTCCTTTCGCCTCCCTTTGTTCTCTCCAGCTCTAATAGGTTTTCCCCTGCCACACACAATTCACTTTTTTTTCTTCTTCCTTTTCCCCAGCTCCCCATCCCTCCCACACCCCCTTTTAGTGCAGTGCCCAGTGTCGACTGGAGCATTTGAGCAATTTGAAATTAAAGCAAACAATGGGCAGGCACTCCCAGGGACCTCTCGCTCACCATATTACATGGAGGACGCTCGTGTGCTCTTGCGCATTATTGGCAAGTCATTACGTTTCTCTGGAAACCAAGAGCGGGAGCTTGCTCAGAGGAATCGGTGATGCAAGCAGCAGCTGAGTGCTTGGAATAGCATTTCTGTGTGTGTGTGTGTGTGTGTGTGTGTGTTCTGGAGCATCCTTGGCAACAGCATGGGGATGCTGTCAAAACAAAACTGGATATTGACAGGTCTGATATGCACCCTGATGTATTCTCAAAGCCTATTAAGTAATTTTTGAAAGATAAAGGGGTATTAATTCTTCAAATGAAAAGCCATTCAATTGTTGTCTCTCATGTCTACTGGCTCTCCGCTCACTAGACCGACACTTTCTTCAACCATTCTAAATGATGATGAAATGACATTGTGGAAAACATGAAATATTTGAGTAACTTAAAAATGATTAGTTCCAACCTAAGCTGTTACAGAGGTGATGTATAAACTATGATTAATTTGTTTTTGTATGTATAAGAAATTTAGTTTGGTAAATATATGTTGTAATGAAAAAACAAGTGTAAAATTCTGACTATTGTAATCTTGTATTACAAGAGTGAAGTGAGATACAATGAAACACCTACAAGCCCAACATTTATGGATGCATACATGACATCTAAAAAAACCATTTAGCATTACAGCTAGAGAATTATTTATTAAGCTACGAGCATAATTACAAATATTGAGTATTGTTAGTCATGTGACAAGGAAAAGTTTTGTAATTAATTGGTTATTTTATCCTGGAAAATCTGTGGATTTTAGCTCGGAATTTTCACACTAACCCTTGTTTTATTTTCCAACAAAATATTCTTTTTTAAAATCAAAAGCTCAATACAATTTCCCAGAACATAAGTTGACTTATTCACGTCTTGTTTTGTTCAAAATGATGTCCACCACATGTGTCTGCAACAACCACTGCTGTAGTGTTTGGTTGAATGATCCCAACACACAATTGGCTAACCTGCCATCTAGACTGCAAGTGTCTAAGATGTGTTTTTCACTTGCATGTCTCACAACAGATACACTCTCATTTTAATCATGCCAGTGTCTGCACCGAATCTCAGCTCCGAATCTCATCTCCGTCTCACAGGCGTAGCTGTGACTTGAAGCCATTATTTATTCTGCAAGTCTATGGTTTCCATACGTGAGTTTGATATCCAATGCAAAGGCACAGAATAACTGTGTCTCTGGATGCAGAGCAACAGCTGAGAGGCAGCAATGAGGTCAGCAGTGTATTGTAGGTCTGTTAGCTTTCAGTGCTGTAGGTGTGTTAGCTGTTAGCTGACAGTCAAACACACCTTCCAAAACAAGTAAGCAAATTGCGTTGATGCACTCAGCTGCGTGATCACTTGCAGCTCCTACTGCCCGGTTCAAAGTCGTGAGCGAGGAGTCAGCAGTCAATCAATGGCCTATCAAACAGGTAATTACATTTTGTTTTGCAAAAGTGTTAGTTATAGGCGCCTTATACAGCCTGAACAGGGCAGGACTATGTTCTGCCTCACTCTTCTGTATGAAAGGTGCGGAGGTGGCATAGAGGGACATAGTAATTTTGTGGCTGAGCCCACCGGAGGTCGTCACAGAAACAAACCAAATCCTTGTGAGAAAGGGGCCGTCAGCATGACCAAATGGCTGTCACGTTATGATGAAATGCTATTTGTGTTTCCCAGCCACAGGCAGATTAAAAAACAATTTGAGAATGAGTTTTGCTTTAAATTACTTTTTTCAAACTTATTGTCAATTAATTGACTCATCAATATATTTATAAATTTAGCTATCACGTAAAATATAACACAATCCTCACATTGAAAGTAAAAACTCAGATATTCATTTATTTTCAATGCAGCTGTGGTCTCTGCGTCACAAACACATTTTAGTCCATATAGAATATCAAACATGAAATTACAGTTGTAAACATTTTTTTTTAAACAGTCAACATTCATATATGTTTCCTAAACCTTCTGCTTTGAACAGTTCCTCGCCAGTTAACCTCTTCTTTGCCGACCTTCATGTTGTTACAATGTTGACAGTGAGGCGAAAGTCTCTTTGATAGAAACTTTCAAACCAACTTCGCCATGTGGAACCAAAATGGCAGTTGCATTCGGCAATCTAATCACATCCGTCTTTTACTTCCTGTCGGAGGGCACGCACACGCGCGCCTTGCGTCATTACGCACATCCGGTTCTCTTCGAAGAGTCCCCCCTCTTCTCCTCACCGTCGCGCCGTGAAGTGGATGTTTTGGTGAAAAATTACCGTGTCGAAAAGGGACGTAAATACCATATACGTGACATTTCGACCGAGAGGGACCTAAAGCGGCCGAGCGACGGGGAAGAAGAGCGTCTTTGGGGACGGTTTCGGCTTTATCTTTGTACCGTATTCCTCCGCATGTCCGCTTTCCTCATAGATGGTCTCCGGCGAGCGTTGTCTGGCGGCGGACGACGAGTTGTCGAAGAATAATATGAAGGAGATGATTGGTGGTTGCTGCGTTTGCTCTGATGAGAGAGGCTGGGCGGAAAACCCGCTGGTGTACTGCGACGGACACGGCTGCAACGTCGCCGTGCATCAAGGTAAGCGGTGCTGTTTGCCGCTGGATCGGCGGGGAGTTAGCAGTTAGCACACGGGCTAGTTAGCGTAGTCTTGTTGCAAGGTTACGGAGCCTCCTCCGCCTGCCCTCCCCAAGGCCAGGCTGAGGTCAGGCTGCGCTCACGCTGCAGGGACGTCCACTGCTTGTTGTTTAGTTTTTGCAGCTATCTTCGCCCGTTCAATCCGCGCAGTCGTGCACGTTTGTCTCCATTCCCGTCTGAAGCTGTCATGTGGTGATGGGGAACAGGAGGATCCCCCCTCCTCACGTCAAACGATGTAAACTTCGCGCGGATGCTCGCATCAATGTGTGTGGAATATGTGTTGCAGCCGAATGATTGGCTTCCTAATTAACAGTAGAAACTGAGAGAAACTGGTTAAACACTGTCTTAGGTCTGGAGTCCAGAATGTGCAACAGTTCAAGCCGCTAAACAACAATCTCTGAAGCTCGTAGTATTGTGAAGCAGCCCAGACACTGCTCGCGCGAAATGACTCAGACGATGACGTCCAGTGTTTACACATTTAACAGCTGGCCATGTGTCAATTTGCCAACCGCAGGGGGATTCGGTAAACTACTTGACATGTCAGCAGTTCTGACCCATAAAGCGCTCCAATGTATTCACACTTGTAACAGATTGTTTCGACACAATGTGTCATTGTTTGGCTGGCGAAGTATTTCTGACAGGAGCTGTTGCATATTTTGCAACACACACATGTTAAATTATTTTGACCCAGGTATAAAAAAACTGTGGTTTCAGTTCAGCAGTAGTGGAAGAAGTACATCGATCTTTAACATCAAGACTAAGTCAAAGTAGTAATACGAAAGAGTATAATTACTGCAAGTAAACGTCCTGCATTAAAACTATTACAGAAGGTAAATGGTATTAACATCAGCATATACGTAAAGTCCTAAAAGTAAAATAGCTCATTATGCAGAATGGCCCATTTCAGAATAATATATATTGTATTATTGTATCACAATTACTGATGTTTCAATATGTAGGGATGAAGCCGTACACAAATTCAAGGTTTGGTATGCACCATAAACTGTGTATAAGAAGTGGACGGAGTTCACCGCGTGGTCACCCACCGGTTTGTAGACTGCCAATTTTAAGCCTTGAGTTCAGTATTTTGGACCCTGTCGTCTTGTTGTTTTTCCACCCCAAAGTGAAATTAATGAAACTAAGAACAATTGACCGCTGAGAGATAATGTGTAGCCAACCAAAATGTTACAATTAACTTCCATAAATTGAAAATGGACTATGTAAAGGTCTTAAATATGGACAACTCCCAGACAAGCCTTGCCCTGAAGCATCCTCTGTTTTATTATTTTACTGCAAATGTGTTTGTAATTTACGAAAGGAACATCATGCTGTATTGAATACTGTTTACTGAGTTAATAGATCTCGCTACTGCCCAGAGAGCTGTTCTCTTGTTTATTCAATGTTTATTCATTTTGCACGTGTTGTCGCATGTCCAATTTGCACCAACTTTGAAAATACATGAATTTGGGTCTCCAGCAGTACAACGTGGGAAGTAGATCAAGTGAATGGTTCTCGAGATATACAAATGCAGCAAAACCATGGACAGAGTTTTCTTGCTTTACAGTTAGACGTCATCGCTACAGCCAAATGTCACCACATTTGTCTACTAAATATGTGATTGTACAAGGCGATGATGAAATATATATCTTTTGTAATATACATCTTTTCCTCAGCACTTGAGCAACAGTTGCTCAAACTTTGTTGGAGTAGCAGCAAAGAAACCGAGTTTCAAATGGGTAAGGTTTATGTGGATAGATTCATGGGGCCACTGTGGCTCAGTGGCGGAGCGGGTTGTCCTTCATTCAGAGGATCGGTGGTTTTGTTCCCCGTCCTAGTCCATGTTGATGTGTCCTTGAGCAAGACACTTCTCCCCAAAATGCTCATGAATGTTGTGTATGTTTGGGTATGAATGGTGAGATAGTCCGGTTGGGCAGGTGGGCATGGTCCCATCGGTGAATGAATGGGGGTGAATGACATGTAGTGTGAAAGCGCTCTGAGTAGTCGGAAGACCAGAAAAGCACTGTTCAAGTACATTTACCACTAAGAATCAAATACTTTTTGTCTTTGAGACTTCGGGTTTAAAATGTGCAGTCCAAAATGTTAAGTTTGTTATAGTGCCACCAACTAATCAAATTGCACCACACATGACAAAGCAGCGCCGTGGGTCCCCAGCAATGCACACACCAACAGTGAAGGAGATCAGGGCAAACGATTCCAGAGATATGCAAATACAGGCGGTCCGACAGATGGCAGTTGAACTCCTTGCCACAACACGATGGTGCATTGTCGCTGCTACCTGCAAGCGATGGGTGGAAAGTGTGCACTTTAGGAATGCCAGACTTACGTGGAACATGTTCACAGCTGTCCACATAACTCCCAAAGGATGTCAGAGTTTGAGTCTGATTGGAAAATCACTTACTCCTCCTAGAGAATTCCTGGAAGCAGACGATCTGTACTGTATTAGTTAAGAATAGACAGCGCCGTCTTTTCATACGTTAACTTGTATCAAGCTGCACCTGAACCACAGTTAAGGCAGCGACCAGCCACATTCGACAATATCAAATGAGGGACTCGTTTGTAACTTTTAGGAATCGGCAGACATTAATCTGTTCGAGAACTTTAACGTTTTAAATAATAAAAAAATATGTCGGGATATTTAACAGTTTATTTAATCCAGAGATGCATTAAAAAGAGCCAGACGAGAGTATGAGTGTGACTGGGAAAGTGTCCACATTTCACATGATATTCTATAACTTTATACACTATTTACTAATGTTGAGAGAACATTTCGAAAAGTGTACTGTATATTAAATTGCAATATTGCATTGTAATGCACACAGCGTATAATCCAAGGCATTAAATATAAATCAATATGCTGTTGAGAATCCTCAACGTCCGGGAAATTATAATCCTTTTTAATGTAATACATTTTTTTCTAGACTAACAAAGATTGTAAAGGGCAAAATAATGTTCTTTTAATTTAAATACAATTATTTTGCCCTTCACAATCTCTTATTTGTTACAAATGAATGATAAATTCATTGCTCCTGTGTTTGAGGGCTCCTCAAGTTAAAATAGCATAAAGCATTTCTATACTCTATGTTCGCTGGTTAGCATGGCAACAAATGCAAATTGGACATTTTTAAGTGATTGGATTGGCCAGCTATAATTATAAAAAAGTGTGCAGTTTGTGTGCAGAATATCCTATCCAACTGGTCCTTGTTTTGTCTGGTAACCTTTGGGCATTTTGTGCTCAGAGAAAACTGGATTATAGCTGTCTATTCGATTGGATTATGGGCTCTGGTCCAATCAGAGATAATCTGAAAATGTGTAGACGTAGGCTATTTAGTGTAGGGCGAGCACCGCCTATACTGCAACTTTAAATCTGAGTTGCAGATAGCATCAGACAAATTAGGTTATACCTCAAGGTCAAATAACTCGGGTGGTTTTGACATTGCAGTCCGTCTTGGCAATTTTGTTGTTTGCTAATCCGGTGTCAACATATTAAGATTTGACGAGAACGTAGAAAGTATGAAAGTATAGAGACGTCAGTTCTCTCCAACCCTGTTCAAGAAGCATCCACACAGCAGTGAGTGGAAACAAATAGTAGAGATGCACCGATCAGGTTTTTGGTGCCGATCACCGATCACTGAAATCAGTATCTGCCGAATACCGATCACCGATCACAGTGTCGATTGAAGCATTCTATTTTTTGTGTAGCATTATTGCCTAGGACTATGAGGAAATACATATATAAAGCAACTCAAACATTAAAGAAATTACCGATTTATTTAAACATTTAGGACTTTTACTTTGAAAAATGTCCTAATTGATACATTCAAATTGTTTGATTGGTATTGTAGGGGATTTCAGATATGTATGGAACACATCTGCATCATTCATTTCCTGGAACTCTTGGGGAAATCTATATACAGGACTTTTTTTAACATACAAAAGTCTGACTTATTTTTATAAACTCTTCCTTGGTACAGTAAAAATGTTTTAATGTTCGCATAATTTCAGCTAAATCTCAGAAACGATCTCTAAAGATACAAAATCAGCTCATTGTTTACTTTTATATGTTAGTGTTTGATTTGTCGACATCTTATTTTGATAAACGGATGTTGTTTCAAGTGGTTCTTTCCGCTGACTTTGCAAAACCGGATGTTGCCACTTAAATTCTTCCGCTAACTTTATCAAAACCCTCGTGCGCTCCCGATCGAATGCGTTTACCGTCAGCATCAGTCTATAGGGTTTTTCCTGGGTCAAAATGGGTCTTCGGTGCTCCCCAAAAAATTGTTTCCGCGCTACGCCCGCACGGTCTGTGTCGCTCTGTCCATTCGCGCCTCACAGTTGCGTATTGATCAGACAAGAAGACACGCTTATCAACTCGAATACTATTGATCAAAGCAAGCAGGACGAGGGTTCGGCTGTAGCCTACTTGAAACATACTATTGAGAACATATTCGCTGACATGCACGTGATGAACATATGTTTGTTTTGTTTTTTGTTTTTCCATCGCAGACTTTTTTTTGCACAATCACACCAGACGCGACTATAAAAAACGCAGCCGCACCAAAAACGCCTTGCCAAAAATGTGCCGGGCAAAACAGCGCTGTGTGCCTGTGGAGCGGACCTGCGTGCGCAACCAACCATTGATTTTGGGTTCAATATATATATTTTTTAAAGAAAGGAAAGAGTAGACTACGGCGAACACCACCATCTATTCCATGAGTTGTGTCTCATGGCGAGGCTTCAGTTGCACTTCCGACCGAGCAGGAGTCAGTTTGAGTCGTGTTTAGATTTAGGATTATAAAGCTCTTCGTAATTAAATACCGCTAATATAATATATAATATGAGGTTCTCCTCGGGAAAACAGGAAGGAAAGCCTCCTGCTTGATCCGATTGGCTGCATTGGCCGAGTGTGACATTGATGAGAGCCGCGCCGCCGCGCCTCGCGCTTAAAGTTGAGAATATTTCAACTTTTAAGCACGCCTGAAAAACGCAAGAAACCCGCCGCGTGGCGTTTAGAAGGCACGTCTGAAAGTCGCGCCGTACCAAAGGGAATCAATGGTTTTGCGGGCTACGCGTGTTTGAGAGGCACGTCTGGTGTGATCGAGCCCTTAGGCGCTCGGGATTTGTCATAGGCATTCAGGAAAACGGCTTAGGCGCGCGCCCACATTTTCTCTATGCAGGAAAAACCCTGGTCTATAGGGGCTCAGACATGTGAGTGTCGGCTGAGTTGACCCAGATATTCAACTCGGGGGACGGGGACGCCGCTCGGTGCGTGAGGATCCCCTCGTGGACCTCTGACCTCTGCGGCCCTCGCCGGGCGCATCGTCTCCGTTGCGGTGCGCGGCGATTGAAACGTCTGATAGTTCTCGCAGATGTTGCGTCATCTGATCGGCCGTTTTGAGAACGCCGATCAAAACCGATAATGGGAATATCGGCCGATATGGATCGGCGCCGATCAGATCGGTGCATCCCTAACAAATAGTACCTTCTCCCCGTCATTAGGTAGTTGGTATCGTTTAATCTCTCAAATACAGCGGCCAGCCTCTCTTTTGACTTTTTTAATAGAAATGTGTGGAGGATATCAAGTTGTGGTCTTTCTGAATGCAGCCTCTTTATGTTTGGTGGAACACACTTGGCAATATTTACACAAGGCAAACAATTATCATTGATGCCTATATGTGTTGACATTAACAATGCATTGCCAGGGTTTCTCTCTTTGTCCCCTGGGGCCTCACATGTTTTGTAGGACAGGCAAACTGTCAGTTGTCAGTAGAGTGAAATAAAAACAACAGCGGTGTGTTCAACAGTCTGTCACATCAAAACACTTTTCAGTTATGCATTCAAACCAGTTTAGTCTCAAGTTTACCTTCTGGCACAGCTTTGACCAGGTGTAGTGCGGTCTGGTGTGGTTTCATTATCATTGTGTGAATGTATTCTGTGGTATATAATGTAGTCTTTTGTTGAGGCTGTGATTACTCAAAACGACCCCCTCCGTTTCTCCTCAGCCTGCTATGGCATCGTGCAGGTGCCCACTGGTCCGTGGTTCTGCAGAAAGTGTGAATCTCAGGAGAGAGCAGCCCGTGTGGTGAGTCACAGAATCTATCTATCCATTCATCATTTATGAGTAAACTCCTGGAATAACAGGACTGCCTGGCGTAGATGGTGGATCTCATGCTCCTGTGCAGCGCAATCATTTCTTAATCTGCCGGTTGGGTCTTGAATTCTAAGCGAGTCCGCTCAAAGGGCTTGGATGAAAGCTCTTAAAATAATAAGACACTGCATGTGGAAGGCACCGTTTGTAATGTTTAATCTCAATGGGTAGGAGACTGTCATATCTTGTGCTGATGAGAACATTTGTGAATTTGAGAACGTTCTGAATGAGTCGTCCACTGCTTCTGAATATGTTGGTCATGTGAGTAAACACAAAGCCAGAGAGAGATCATTAATTAATTTGATAACCAGAACCCCTTTTTCCACCATTGTGGTATATGACAAAAACATTGGCATATTGCCCAGCTTTTTAGGATGTGAATATGTGGTTAACCAGTGTAGTAGATACACTGTCACTTATATTTACAAAAATATCTATATTTGGTATGATTGGTCTAACGTAGAGCTGTCCTCAACTAAATATATTCTCAGGCAACATCCCCACCACTGTTTTTGTTTTGAAACACATATTTTCCGAGGTTTGTTAGTGTGAAAGGTTTGCAGGGTTGCGTTGTAGTGTGGCCAGGCAGAAACGGGGAGCTGTTGGAGTGGTTAGCGGGCAGTGTGTCCAGCGGGCAGTGTGTCCAGCGGCATTATCAGCCCGATGGAGTGGACTTTGGAAGTTCTGGTTTGTGGACTTCACTTTCCTATCAATGCTTGATTTTTTTCCTGCAAAACTATTGTGAAGTTCACAAAGAAACTGTTAACGGACAAAAGCATGAATGCTCTCCAGAGCGACGGGGACTTCCAACCCCCCGGCAGAGCTCGGAGTGTGAGAACAGACAACAACGGAACTGAGGGGAAACGCGTGAGCGAAATGTGTGGACCACATTTCTTGACCCATAATCTAGTAACTGAGTAGTAGGTGTTCATTTCCTAAGTGTGTGTTTGTCTGTGTGTGTGTGTGTGTGAGAGAGAAAGACCTGCAGCCTTGTAACTAAGTTTGAAAAATATAACTTGTGTGGGGAAATAGAGGAACCTACTTTTTTATTAAACGTTACAATAATACTCTGTTGTATATTCTGTAACTAAGTAACCAATCCACTTCCTGTTTGCAACCTCATGCCTAGTGCACGTGAATGGTCATGTGATATTTGTTTTCAGGCGTCTTGGTATATATGGAAATCATTTCTAAAACGTGGTGAAGCGCTCGTGTGGACGGAGATCGTACGGGGAGCGCTCTGGATTTTGAAACAAACGCGTATTATTGGTGAATTAGCCTTTGTTAGACTGTAAAACCTTCTCAACAAAGAAACATACAACAATCTTGTGTTTACTAGAGATGTTTTCTGTAAAGTTACTTGTAAATGGGTCATAATGCATGAAAAAAGTAAACTTGTTGGCAAGATGGGAATACTATATATATATCTACTTTGTCTTTTTTGAAACATGGGACTTCAGAAGGAATTGTATTATATTAAAATAGTACCATTGTTTAACCTGAGACATGAAAGTTGTTCAGCCCACCATGTTTCATCTTAAATCGATACAGCTTGGCATACGATGCAGTAGTAAAGGCGATCAATAGTACTAAAGGAATTATACTGAGGTCTGCACTGACCTGCCTGCTACTGCCTCTTCATGTGGAGCAACCACCTTTCTGTGGCATGTCCTGCTGCCCTTTGACATTAGGCTACCGGGCAGCTCACAATCTGTATTCTGCACCAGTTACCATCATATTTCATCATACATTATATTTAATCCGGATTGAAAAGCTTTATAAAAGATTATCCTAAATTCCATTTAAATGTGTTCAGTTCACCAATATTACCAAATCCACACTTGTGTGTGTGGGGTGTTATGGAAAACCTTGAAGCCTCTAGTCTGCATCGAAACAGCTGTTGAACATGTCACACTGTCACGTCGCCCTGGAGAGCACAGTGTTCTCCGGAGATCTTACTTAAAACTGATGGGAATTTGACTAAAGAGTTTCTGCATTATATTTGTTCTTTTTTTGTAAAATGTGGTGAAAAAGACACTAACTGGTGTGGCGTGCTGAGTTTCAACTTCCTATGACCTCGGTAAACTTCTGAGGACCTGTCGAGATTATGTTGGGACAAGATTTACTCTCATAGCTGTTGGTACAGGTGCTTGGAGCGATCTGCTGACTTTCTGTATTCATGTGTGCACAGAGGGCAATATCTCACTTTCACAAAGTTAGCAGGAGAACGCCCTGTAACCTGATGAAGGAGAACTACAACACTAACCAGATCTCTTAATTACGTGTATTATTGTGTCAGTGTATTCACAAAGAATTACATTGTGTGCATATTTGGTGTGAGTGCCCTTGATAAAAAGGAAAAAATCCATGTTACAAAGTACTTAACTTCTTCATTCTGCCTTGTTTTACTCCTAACGGAATATTTAGGAAGGAATCCACACCGCTAGAATTTGAATAGCTTTGTGTGATTAAGAAATAAATTAAATGGATGTAGTCTGCAGCTGCCAGATTCAGACAGATTGTAGTTTAAGTAAAAACAAAAACACATTACATTTTTGACCAGAACTTTATAATAAATAAAACAATTATAGTAATAATATATAAACTGGTATTTGGAAACCTGTTTAGAAAGATGAATTATGCAATGTGGAGTGGAAGCACCTCAACGTTCTGTTTTTGTGGCTGAAAGTTATTGGTGGGAGAAAAAGGAGAAGAAAAGAAGAAACATGAAAGCCTTTCTACACACACACACACACACACACACGCACAGACACACACAGACACACAGAGTGTTTTGTAACACGCAGTGTCGGCCTTAGGATGAGCAACACCAGTTGAATTGAAGCTCAACAGCAGCAGAAATAACTGCACCAGTACTTGTAGTTGTTGACACGCACACGTGGAGACAGATGCAACCGTAAGTGGCAGGTAGTGAGGGTGTCATCCCGTACAGTTAGTCACGGCCACTCTCACATAGCGGCATATTTCTCATACTTCTGTGCTCACCTCCCCTGAAGTAGAGGTTGTTTCTGACCTGTTGTTTCTTCTTTACCCACAGAGATGTGAGCTGTGTCCCCACAAAGATGGAGCCCTCAAGAGAACAGACAACGGAGGTAGAATCCCTCTCAACTTCACACACACACACACACACATAACTGTGGTGAGCCTCTTGTGTATTTTGGTATTTTGTCATTAATTGCATGTCACCGGCAAGTTTAAGGGGTGTGAGCGTGCTGGGAGAGTTATGTTGCTGTTTGTTGTGTGTGTGTGTGTGTGTGTCTGTGTGTAGCCTCTCTGCCGTCCTTGCCAGTCCATGTTTTATGTGTGTGTGTGTGTGTGTGTTTATGAGGGGGCGGGCCAGGATGGGTATAGTGCATGGCCTGTGAGGAGTCTCCTCTCTGGGTTCATTGGGAGGTCAGTTTGGTGGAGACTGTAAATATTCAGAGTGTGTGTGTTTGAGAGTCAGTCGAGGAGAGAGGCACAGCTGTGGGATTGTGTCCAGGCCTGCAGGGAGGCATCAGGACAACACTAACACACACCGTTTTACTACTTTCTCTTTTATTTTACCCTTCCCGTGACCCCTCTTTCCCTCTCTTTTTTTCCTCCCCATTTTTCTCTCGCCATCTCTTTTCTCATACCGTTCGTTTTTCTGCTTGTGTCACTTTCTCTTTACTTGTTGATCTGTGTGGTAGTGCTGTTGTTTCAGGTGGGACAGTAATAAAGCAAGTAAAGGGATCCGTCTAGAAGGGTATTTGATCTAGCATCTTAACATATAGCAGGCAGAGGCCAAAAAAAAGACCTAGAGGGAGACAGAAGTTTACAGCCTCTTGTTCTGGCCTCCTTTATACTTATTCGGTTGCATATAATAAATATGTGTTGCCCTCTTAATAGTAGGACTTTAAAGATAACACACAAAGTTGAAATTGTTTGCATAATAAAAGGTTTCAAACATAATCTCTCACATCTATATATTTCATGAGTTTTAACTCTCAAATCAGCGTTAGGTTCACTTCCTCCAAGTCAGTGCTAAGAAATATTAGATGTGTTGCATCCTAGCAAATTAGAGCTGGATACGGTCACGTATGTGCATCTTTTGATTGATTCACTGTCCAGGCAGTTAATTACCTGCTACAGTAAGAACGGACTCACGTTGGTCTTATTGTGTACCTGGTGTTGTCGTCGTGGTTTTACTGTGGTTCACCAAAGAAACTGGTAAAGTTATGAATTGTTTTATTAAAATGATATCACACTCTGTCATCAACAAATTGAAGGTCATTATTTCTACACTTTAGACTTTGATAACTTCTGGGAGTATGGCATGTTTGTAAAGGGATGCTTTGTTGAGTTTTTAGGGGGCAACACTGTGAATGCTTAGTTTGAGGAAGAAGGCTGTGCCACTTTTATAGTCCTGTTTTATAGGCCTCTTCCAGATTCTTGGAGGGACTTCAAAACAACAACATACCCCCATTTCACACCCGCTGCCTCCCCTCTGTCCCTCCCTCTGCTCGCCTACCCCTGTCCCGCTCACCAGGTCAAAGGCAGGTCAGGGGTTCAACTGTAAGTTTAAGCCTGTTTTTGTTTCCGCTATGGGGAAAAACAGACACCTCCAGTGTGGCAGGAGACTCCCACCTCCATTTGACCTCCCGTTGACCGCCTTCTGCTCCTCCTCAGCTTGTCGTCAATTTTGCTGCCACTCCACCATGCCCCACTGTCATTCTACCGCCCCCAGTTTGTCTTCCCTGACAGGCAGCTGTGTGTGTGTGTGTGTGTGTGTGTGTGTGTGTGTGTGTGTGTGTGTGTGTGTGTGTGTGTGTGTGTGTGTGTGTGTGTGTGTGTGTGTGTGTGTGTGTGTGTGTGTGTGTGTGTGTGTGTGTGTGTTAGGGCTCAATAAACTGCTACTTGGATAGATTAAGTACCAAGTTGCAAATTAAAACATTTAAGATTCAGCAGCAGCTCAATTACACTCTGCTGCTTAATCCATGATTTTAATGTGAATGAAACCAAAACTGCAATTTGAGATATTAACAGTGGCTACATCCTAGGGATGCTAATTTATATTTATTCTCTGACGAATAGTCAACCCTTTTTAACCGCGCAATAACCGTTAGCAGAGAAGATTTGGTGGAAGTTCCTAACAAGTGATAACCGGTTCAAATCCATATTGTATCGCCGGCTGCAGTGTATTTGCAAAACGGGCTACGATCAAATCCACAGTTGACCCGTCCAGGGGAGTTAGCAGCCACGTTGTTGCGTGGATTGTTGTGGAAACATGCAGTCACTTTTCCTATAAGTCACCACTGCATCAATTCGATGGGTTAGGCCGGTAGTTTTTATTTTACATCTCTACGCTAGACCACATTAAGATAGATAGATAGATGTATACTTTATTAAGGTTGGGTTTGGTTTTCTTTGTTTGGGTCAAAGAATAATTCTCTATCATTCCCTTCTGGTCTTGGACACTTTGGCTCCACATTGTAACTTTTAGTTGTTTGTTGTCAATGTTTCACGGACTGGCGAGGAACTCATTCAAATGACTGTTTTGGATTTGTGCTGACAATCTTTTATTTTTTATTAAGCTGATCAAATTCAGTTTGAGCTGAATGGAGCCGTATTGTATTATTCAGGTCATCAGTTATTTGCAAGTTGCAACCAACAAATGAAACAAATGGATAATTAACATCAATTGTGTGTGTTGTTATTTATATTCAAGATATTCACAGATGGTTTGACATCTTTGTGTAAAGTCTGAGGTGTTATCACACACTTCCTTTCGCGTGATGTATGTGCAGCAGTTGATGGTTGTGTGCTTCTGTGTGTCTTTGCAGGCTGGGCCCATGTAGTTTGTGCTCTTTACATACCGGAAGTGGAATTCGCCAATGTCTCGACGATGGAGCCCATAGTACTCCAGTCTGTGCCACATGATCGCTACAACAAGGTAAAAACTATTTACTTTGTGCATTTAAACATGTCACAAAATCACATATACAATGTAATTATGAAGGACTGAGTCTGTTTTGGAAAAATAAAATATCTGTGTGTGTGTGTTTGTGTGTGTGAAGACATGTTACATCTGTGAGGACCAGGGCAGAGAGAGTAAAGCTGCCACTGGAGCCTGTATGACTTGCAACAAACATGGCTGCAGGCAGGCCTTCCATGTCACATGGTGAGAGCCGTTCACATCACATTAACCTCACCAGACAAAGAAGGAGATTGTTGCTTCAGTTCTTCACTCAAGTAAAGACTCAGGGATAGATTTAATATACTTTTGAGTCAAGAAATCCCTTCAATATACGTGTTATCATTGTGATTCTTATTCTGTTACAATGTTGCATATAAAGTTTGAAAAGTTCTTTTTTTCTTATTTTTAACATCACTTAAATTTGCTTTACACTACGCTTTGACACAGTGCCCAGTTTGCGGGGTTGTTATGTGAGGAACAAGGATCGGACGCAGACAATGTCAAGTACTGTGGATACTGCAAGTACCACCACAGCAAATTGGTAAGTGTACTTGTATTTTTGTCATATTCTATAGATGGCACGTGTCATATTCTAAAACCACAAATTTACGAAACAATACGTCATTCTGCTCAACTCATTTTAAAAAAAAAATGTATTTTGATTTGGCATTCATTTTAAGATGATTCATTATTGATTGCACTAATAACCTGAGGAGCTGGCTTTAGTTTTATAATTATGATGGTATAAACATACAAGTAGACTTTTGTCTCGCTCACTAGTTTGAACTAAGATAAGATAAGATACTAGAACTAGTCTCATGAACACACTGTATTGCCTTCATAATAGAGCATTGATTCCATTTCTATAGTTTTATGTATGAAAGCAGTCTGTCTTGTGCGTGTGTGTGCATATGTGTGTATATATATATATATACACTGTTATTCATCCACAGGGGGAAATGTGTTTGAAGCAGCAGCAAGCATGTTTACAATATATACAATCAAATCAAATTGAGGGCCACAGTGTTGTACGTGACTACTTCTATATGCAGGAGTGTGTCTTGAAGGTTGCATGTCTATTAACTATTTGAATGAGGATTTAAGTGTTTTTTGTTTTGTGAACTACAAGCAGAAATGAAGTACACACACACACACACACACACACACACACACACACACACACACACACACACTGGTTTACCTGTAACGCAGTGAGAAATACCTTTTCATCTTGTGAATGATTTGCTACATCTCTGCTGCCACTGAGCGATGACCCACCATCACCCTCTTATTTTTCTTGAGCCTCTCCCTCCCTTAGCCCCCTCTCATCAATGTCCTTTTTCTTATAGTGCTACTTCTCTTTCCTTCCTTTATCTTTTGTCCTTTCCTCCGTTGAAGTTTTCTCTTTACGGCTTGGCCATCTCCCTCCTTTAGTCAGCTTCCGGTCTCTGTTGGCCTCTGCCCCCTTTCCCTACATCTATGTTTCTCCCCATCTGCTTCCTCTTTCACTGGACCAATGACTTCATCTCCCCGCTGTTCGCCTCTCTTCCATTGGCACTTTACCCCTTTCCATCTACTCTTATTCCTCCTCCCTTCCTGATGCCTCTAATCTCTCCATCAGTGGCCCATGGTTCTGCCTCTTCTTTGTGTATTGGTACTAAGCCCAGAGTGAGCATGGTGGGTTGGGTTTGCAGGTGCTGCATAGGGTTGCTTTATTTAATTTGAACATTTGGTTTCAATAAAAGCTTGCAGTGAAAGTTTTTCTCGAAGGAATTGATATCGTACAGTTTTAAAACAAAATATGGATTATTTATGTAAAGTAAATGGTTTTAAATTTAGCTGGAAGTGTTTGAATTCCTCGTTTATTTTTTGGATGAATCACAGGTGACCCCTCCTCCCCAATTTTTCCTTCACCGTGCATTCCTGCCTTCTCATTGGCTGTAGCTCCCCGACTGGTAGCCTGCAAGGTTATGCATCGGTGAGATTATGGTTTACGTCTTTGAGCAGAGCCAACTGTAATTTGCCTCTGAGCTGTGGCTTAAATTGAAAAACTAAAATCTATCTTCAAGTGGAAAATCAGGGCTTTTTCCACATCACGTGAATCATAGAGCTCTAAAGTCGAGAGATTAATGAGATGTAAAAGAGCATAAAGGCTAACCGAGAGAAGGCAGAACAACTGTTTATTTTGTCTGCGACTATGAGGTTTCAAAAAATAAATAATTGCAAATAATTTGCATTCACTCCTAATTGGCAGATTGCTGGTTTCTTGTCCATAATTGCTACCTTATCTTTTGTCGTCTGACGATGTGACCAGCAAAGTGCAAATCTGATAGCTGGATAGCTGGCCCATTGTCAAGAAGATAGCACTCGGATAAAAGAAGAATGGAGATGATTGGCATATCAACAAGCATAATCCAACAACTGGATATGCAGAAGGAATATGTTTTCAGAACACGCAGTCACTGTAGAGACGTCTGGTTGCTTTCCTGATTTTGTTCCACTTCTTAGTTAACAAGCTTTTGCAAGGTACACACGTATGAATGTACACACTGCAACACTTGCTGGAGGGACGCAAATATGAAAAACAGCAGCATGACAGAACTATTATACCTGGAACAGTGGTTAGATGGAAACACAGGACACCTACGCAGACACACACACAGACAGACAGACAGACAGACATTTTGCAATGTTGATGGAATGATTCGTGCTGTTATATTGATTGCGCATGAGTGGCTTTGGATGCTGGGGTATAATGGCATTAAGCTAGGATTGTATGGATGACAGGAATGTACGCGAGGGAATCAATGATAAGGAAAGCAATGTTGTTAGCAGAGTGGGTTTAATAAAATATCACTTGATGGATGTTTACCGCATGTTAGCAACATATGGTATTTGACTGGACTCTTGTCAGTATCCAAATCTAAATTCAAACGTAGATTAATAATTTCCCCATATTTCGAGGGTGTGTTAATGCACTCATTGATGCATCAGCCTTACTTTACACCCCAAATCAACACTCAGTGCGTTTACATGATGGTATAATTCGAATCTTGCTTTAGTCGGACTATGCTATCTTTTGGGGGATCTGCTATTATCCCAATATACATGGCAGTGAGTAATTCGAATCATTGGCCGAAAGCATGTCACATCCGATACGATAGGTGGCGCTGTTTTCATTACAACTCGTGGTGATACAGCCATTTCCGCTTGACCTCTTCACCACCACCAACAACAACATTTCGAGAAAGATGGCGAACAGAGAGCAAGGCGAAGCTACATCCCTCTACTATTCTTCCATGGTGTGAATAGGAGTACAGCGAATGCAAATGGGGCTAATGGCTGAGTTAATAAGGGAGAGAAGACGCCGACGCCGAAGGTACACGGAGAATTTAATTTATCGTCTCTTTCGACTTCCGGGTCACGACATGGGAGGGAGGAGGGCGGCGGGATCTCGAGCATGCGCAAAGACGCAAAGTCCAGTTCCGAATCGAATTCAGAGTTACATGCCGCGAGAGTCGAATTATCAACTGGATCGGACCGAGCTATCCAGGGGTGTTAATCGGACCGAAGTCGGACTGCACATAGTCCGACTAAGGTGTTTACATGAAACGGATAATTCGATTTCAGTCCGACTAAGCCAATAATTCGATTGCATGTAACCGCACTGATAGTTGCTGGCACACAGCTGCCTTTGGTTTCAAACAGCTTCAGTGACAGTGTTGCATAACCTTGTCGGTCGTTTTTTGGAGTCCAAAATAGGTTTGCAGTTGAGGTATATTCATTGAATTGAAAACATAACAACGCTCCCTGAATGATCCCTGAAAACGGTGAAGAGAAAATAAACCGTGCGTGATATACTGGTTAAGTTAATTCTGCTAGCCTTTTTACAAATTGATATAAAGTGATTTTCTTTTCCAGACTTGGAGCAGTAATGGATGAACTCTTGCATACGTGTCACACCTCAAGCATGTTTGAAAGTATAGATTGAGGCTCTTAAAAAGGAAGCGACTGCCATATGACTCAGACAATGAGCTGTATGTGAGGCCAGAAGAGGAGGATTTATCCCATGGTGCTCCATGTTGCCTTGAAGAGTCAGTTTTACATGAAATGCCCAGAGAAACCGTCTCTGGCCATGTATCCTTACTTTTGAATGGACTGGGTAAACACAAACCTTGATCTATGCCTGGAGGTAATCTGGCTCTAATTTGAGGATGTAGTTCTTTATCACCATGGCAACCAATACTATGAGCAAGAGCAATCAGACTTGGACTCGAATTGATAAACAAGACTCCTCAAAAAATGTCCCATGATACCTTTTTATATCAGAGTTTTGGCAAAGGAGGCACAATACAACACAACTCATGGTTGTGTGGGTCTTTGCTGTTGCCCCTAATCCTGAGATTATATATATATGTATGTGTGTATATATGTATATATATATATATACACATACATATGTATGTATATATGTGTGTGTATATATATATATGTGTGTGTATATATGTGTATGTATATATATATATAATAATAATACATCAAATTTCTATAGCGCTTTTCATAATACTCAAAGACGCTTTACAACACATAATTTAAAAATTCCTAAAAGCTATGCATTCAAAATAACAATAAAAACAAACAAGAACGTTCAGAGCACACAATCACACATTAAAAGCAGTTTTGAACAGGTGGGTTTTGATTAGTGAATTAAACGATGAAAGTTCGGTGCAGTCACGGATGATTTTGGGGAGAGAGTTCCAGAGGGAGGGGGCAGAAATGGAGAAGGCTCTGTCACCCCATGTCCAGTGCTTGGTCCTGTGAGGAATGGAGAGGAGGTTGGCATCAGAGGAGCGGAGCCGACGGGATGGAGTGTGATGGTGAAGCAGATCGGTCAGGTAGCAGGGGGCCTGGTTATGGAGGGCTTTGTAAGTGAGGAGAAGGATTTTGTACTGGATACGCTCTGGGACGGGGAGCCAGTGGAGGGTCTGGAGAACAGGGGTGATGTGATCGCGGGAGTGGGTGAGCAGGCGAGCAGCAGAGTTCTGAATATACTGGAGTTTATTTAGAATTTTGGATGTTGTGCCATAAAGAATGCTGTTACAATAGTCTATTCTGGAGGTGATGAAGGCGTGGATCAGTGTTTCAGCAGCAGATGTGGAGAGTGATGGGCGGAGACGGGCGATGTTTTTTAGGTGAAAGAAGGCAGTTCGGGTGGTTTGTTTGACGTGGTGTTCAAAGGACAGGTTTCTGTCAAACATGACTCCGAGGTTGCGGATGTGTAGGGATGGAGACAGAGGCAGTTATCCATGGCGAGGCAGAAGGTATGACAGGTTTTGGTGAGAGATTTGGGACCGATGATGAGCATGTCAGATTTATCACAGTTAAGTTTGAGAAAGTTGGTGTTCATCCAGGATTTGATGTCAGTGAGGCAGTTGGTTAGAGTAGAGTGAGTGGCAGTGGTGATGGTCTTTGTGGAGATGTAGAGCTGGACATCATCGGCATAACAGTGGAACATGAGACCGTGTTGGCGTATGATATTTCCAAGGGGGAGTAGGTAAAGAATAAATAGAAGTGGACCAAGCACTGAACCTTGAGGGACGCCCTGAGACAGAGGAGCAGTGGAGGAGGTGCAGTTGTTGATGCTGATGAATTGTTGTCTGTTTGTCAGATATGATTTGAGCCAGGATAGAGCAGATCCGGTGATATTGAGGGACGTTTTGAGGCGGGAGAGAAGGATGTTGTGGTTGATGGTGTCGAAGGCTGCAGTGAGATCCAGGAGAATGAGGATGTTGGGGTGACCGGAGTCTGAGGAGATGAAGAGGTCATTGGTGACTTTCAGAAGTGCTGTTTCAGTGCTGTGCTGTGAGCGGAAACCAGATTGAAATGGCTCGAACAGATCATTGGAGGTGAGGTGAGTTTTTAGTTGTGCAGCGACGACGCGTTCCAGTATTTTTGCTAGGAAGGGAAGATTTGATATGGGCCGGAAATTGTTCATGGTCTCAGGGTCGAGTCCAGATTTTTTTGAGGATGGGGGTGACAGCAGCCAGTTTAAGTGTGTCGGGGACTGAGCCAGAGTTGAGGGACGAGTTAATTATTGTAATGATGAGTGGTGCGATGGCTGGGAGACATTCCTTGGTGAGAATAGATGGGATGGGGTCCAGGCTACAGGTGGTGCTTCTCATTCCTTTTATGAGTGAAGAGAGCTCCAACGGGGTCACAGGGGAGAATTTAGAAAGGGGCGGTGTGGTGAGTATGGGGAGAGCAGGTGGAGAGATGGAAATAGCAGGGGCGGTGTTCAAATTGCTGTAGATTATATCAATTTTAATATTGAAAAACGAGAGGAAAGAATTGCATTTGTCAACTGTAAAGGTTTTGGAGGTGTTGTCCCTGGGTTTGAGAAGCTTGTTTATTGTTGAGAAGAGAGCCTTAGGGTTAGAGGAACCGGAGCGTATGAGGTGTGAATAGTAGGTGGACCGGGCTGAGATGAGAGCTTCTTTGTATTGTCGAAGGTACTCAATGTGGGCTTGTAGATGGACTGTTAAACCGGTTTTATTGCAGAGTCTTTCAAGCTGGCGCTTACGGGATTTCATTTGGTGGAGTTCAGAAGTATACCAGGGAGCAGAGTGTTTGAAGGAGACAATTCTGGTTGTAATGGGAGCCAGCTGATCAAGACAGGATGAGAGGGTGTTATTATAGTAGTTTACGAGAACAGAGGGATTATCAGAGAGCGGGGAAGGGGAGGAAGACATGGTACTGGCAAGAGAGGCTGTAAGAGTTGCGGGGGAGATGGTTTTGAGATTTCTGAATGATATATTGCGCTTGGCTTTTGGGAAGGGGATAGGGATGTCAATATCCATGGTGATAGCCAGGTGGTCGGAGATATTGAGGTTGAGGCTGGAGAGATGAGGTATTGTGAGACCAGTGGAGCAGACCAAATCCAGGATATGACCACGGTTGTGAGTGGGGAAGTCGATGTGTTGTATGAAATTAAAGCATTGCAGCAGTTCCAGGAATTCTGTGGCAGATTTACATTGTGTTATCAATATGAATGTTAAAATCCCCTTAGAGGAGAATGGTCGGTGAGATTGAACAAAGCTGTGTCAGAAAATCAGAGAAGTCGGAGAAAAAGGAGGGGTATGGCTTGGGGGGGCGGTAGATAACAGCAATAACTAGAGTAGTGGGACCAGAGAGTTTGAATGCGAGATGTTCGAAAGAGTTAATAGCAGGAATGGGAATGGTGGTTGTTTTAATGTCCTCCCGGTAGACAGCAGCAACACCACCTCCTAGCCCCTCAGAGCGTGCTTTTTTTTTTTTTTTAATTCTCTTTTTATTCAGCTTTTCACATGTTTGCAATCATAGACAATACAGTGTACTCTGTACGCCTTCTGTAGTTAACCGTCAGATCACATTTAAATATTTTTGGGTAATACAGAGGCAGGCCTCACTGACCTTCAAGTAAACATGCTATAGCATAAAAACACACACAAAATTTAAAAAAAAAACACACAAAATTATGGGGTGAACCTGAAACTTATTCAAACAAGGGGGGTATTAAAATATAAAAAATATATATATATATATTATATATATATATATAAATAAAGAGTCCCTTCTAGACAAATGATGGTCGTATTGGTGTAACATAAATTATCCATTTTTCCCATCTAGACAAAAAGATTCCCTGTTGCAGTCTCAAAGCAAAGGTTATCCTCTCCATCTTAAAAATGTCATACACAATATCAATCCACTCATCCAAAGTAGGTTTTCCTGGTTTTAACCACATTCTGGTGATTGCCTTCTTGCAAGCAGCACTCAGGATTCTAAACAGATATCTGTCTTTAGAGGAAAACATTTCTAGTGGTAAAACACCCAAATATAACGTTTCGAATTTAAATGAAATATCCACCCGAAAAACTTTTTCTAACACTCCATGAACCTGCTGCCAGAAAGGACTCAAAGATGTGCAAGACCAGAATATATGGAAATGGTTTGCCATAATGCATTCCACACTGTCGCCAGCATGCAGAGGAATTAGTGTAATGTCTCTTCTGAGCTGGAGTAATGAAAAACCTTATGAGGTTTTTCCAACAAAACTCTCGCCATGAGGTTGAACTTGACGTTTTCCATTGCATCTCACATAAATTCTCCCAGTCTTCTTCCTCCAGAACTAAATTTCCTTCCCTTTCCCATTTTTGTTTTACATACAGCGAGTTACCTTTTGTTTCTTGTAAACTCCTATAGATTTTTAATTAAATCAAATATCTGTTTAAAAAAAGTCCAATCTGAATTAGGCGGAGCATAAACATTCAGAAGGGAAACCAATGAACCATCTAGATTTCCTCTTACTAATATATATCTCCCCTCTGTGTCCTTTTTTTCAAACGTGGGTTCAAAACTAATATTATTGGAAATTAATATTACCACCCCCCTCCTGTGGCCAGCCGCATATGATGATGAGTACTGATGTTTAAAGCCTAGTCTTCTTAATTTAGCATGCTCTGTATCCGATAGATGCGTTTCCTGCAAGAAAGCCACCTCAACTTTATCTCTTTTTAGTTTAGTTAATATCTTACTTCTCTTGATGGGGTTTACAAGACCATTCACATTATATGTTGCCATTTTAACCACTTGCATTCAGAGTTTAATTAGGACAATATTAGTAATAAATACCAACCCAAGTTATTACAGGTAACGAAAGATTTATCATAGGTAACACCCCAAAGACTGCAAAGAACTGCAGCAAACACTGTAACAAAATAAAATAAAAGGAAAAAAAAAAAAAAAAGACTTCCAACTGTGGGGTCATCATATTGACCCTGATTAAGCCCTGATGGTGATAGGGCTCTAAAGTAAAGCCTCCCCACCTGTAAAGTGGGAGAGGGCCTTCATATCCTACTTCCATGTTGTTATCCATCTGTCGGCTGCATGGCTGAAGATTAATACCCCGACCCTTTCAGAATATTCTGAGTTTTATAGCCTGTACATTGTTTCTTTATTGTGCAGAACGTGATTATAGTCTTAAATCTCTCTTGTAGAAACCAGCTCTTCGGCTTCCTCCACTGCAAACAAGAACTCACCCATTTGTCGGGAAACAGCAGCTTTCAGTTCACTTTCATTCACGCTGAGTCCTTGTGCCTAAAGGCCGCTAGCTTCTCCTTGTAGTTGACGTTCCTGGCGGCTCTGTCCAGGGTCCCCGGTCTCTTGCTGGTGCGCCAGGTCATTCGCTGGATCTGTTCCAAAAGTGAATCTGGGTGCTTAATGACCGACACCGGGAGCCCCCTCTTTGCCATATCCTCAGTCGCTTCCTCCGCCGATCCGTATACGACAATTCCCTCCTCATAGAAGACTCTGAACCTGGCCGGAAACGGGGTTTGAAATCTTATCTTCCTCTCCCTCAGGACCATTTTCGCTTCTACATACGCCTTTCGCTTTCTCAAAACATCAGGCGCGTAGTCGTGATCCAGGTTAACCTTCCTTTCGAGATGTTGAAATCCTCGCTTTTGCCAGGCTAGTCTCAGCAATTCTTCTTTCGTCCTGGAACTTGACATTTTGACGACGATAGACCTCGGTGAGACTTCCCCAGGCGGCTTCGGCATCAGGGCGCGGTGCGCTCTCTCAACTCGTAGTTCAAAGGTAGCCGGGAGGTCCAAACCCTCCCTCAGCAAAGCCTCCACAAAGGTTCCCATCGACGGGGAATTATCCTCCGCTCCCTCTTTAACGCCGTGGATTCGGATATTTTCCCGTCTTGATCGACCTTCCAGGTCCGTTAGCTTAGCATCCAGATGCACCTGTAGTTGTAGCAGCTCCGTCACCACCTCCTCCGCCACCTGTAGCCGTGTTTCCGTCTCTTCAATCCGCCCTTCTGCCTCGGCAATTCTCGTGTTAGTCTTGTTTATTTCTTTATGAATCTCTTTCAGCTGCTGGCCGTTATCTTTCCTGAACTCTCTCAATTCTTTCAATATGAGGCTCATGTCCGCTCTCCCCGTTTCGTCGTCTTCGAGGTGCGTTGGAGTGTCGTCTTCCAGCACCGCTGCTAGCAGAGGAAGCTAGGCTAGCTCCGTCACCGTCAACTAACTCAGTCTGCATTGGTTTTTTACTCTTTTTTGGAGGCATTCTCAAGACCAACGCTCTTTAGCCAAACTTTAAAATAAATGTTGTATATATTCTGGTTGTAGTTGGTAATTTTTAGCTCCGAATGTCGGGAGCACGATCTTTAACCAGCCATCGCGTCGCTCAAAAAATCCATCTCGCTCAAAAACTCCAGAGATGAGGTGAGGTATTGTGAGAGATGAGGTATTGTGAGACCAGTGGAGCAGACCAAATCCAGGATATGACCACGGTTGTGAGTGGGGAAGTCGATGTGTTGTATGAAATTAAAGCATTGCAGCAGTTCCAGGAATTCTGTGGCAGATTTACATTGTGTTATCAATATGAATGTTAAAATCCCCTTAGAGGAGAATGGTCGGTGAGATTGAACAAAGCTGTGTCAGAAAATCAGAGAAGTCGGAGAAAAAGGAGGGGTATGGCTTTGGGGGGGGGGGGGCGGTAGATAACAGCAATAACTAGAGGAGTGGGACCAGAGAGTTTGAATGCGAGATGTTCGAAAGAGTTAATAGCAGGAATGGGAATGGTGGTTGTTTTAATGTCCTCCCGGTAGACAGCAGCAACACCACCTCCTAGCCCCTCAGAGCGTGCTTTAAGTGAATCCTGGTGGAGTGGTCTGGTTGAGGGAGAAATAGTCAAGGGGTTTATGCCATGTTTCAGTGAGGCAGAGAAAATCGAGATTAGTGTCCGTTATGAATTCATTCAGAATGAGGCTTTTGTTGTTGTTGTTGAGTGAATGGGTGTTGAGCAGGGCCAGTTTCAGGTGACGCTGCATTGTGATAGGCTGTGAGGACTGAGGAAGGGGACGGAGATTGGACAGATTCACGTGCTGTTTGTTGTGGTGGCGTAATGAGGAAGTACGGTTGCGACAGGACCATAGTGATGGGATGGAGTTTCGGGACGTGAAGTTGTAGGTGGACATGCGGCCAGATCCTCTGTGTGAAGGATGGTTTTGGCGAAGTATACCATGTTGTTGTAGAACGACCCAGCAGTCCGGGCGCAGGTAGTTATTGAAGCCGCAAAGATCGGACACGGAGTACAGCGGCGACATGGAGGGTAGTACGAGCGTTAAGCTAGCCTGTGACCAAGAGCCGGCCGGCTGCGAGACGAGAAGCGATGTGCAGCCCTGGAGAATCAGCGAAATGATCCCCAGCATTCCAGCGGGAAGACGGCAGCAATCCGGCGAGAGGAAGTGATGGCCCGGAGGCGCTACCAGCCTGACGATCCTGTCCGGGGAATGGAGGTGGTGGCCAGCGGGACCAACCCAGGTCTGTTCACCGCGCCGGAACGGAGAGATCACGGCAGGTGAGACCGGTGGGCTCGTGCTGGCTAGCGACATGGCAGCCAGAGGTGAAAAGACCAGCCGTTCATTTGCAGAACAAAACGGCAAGATGGACCAAACACGGAAGTCCTGGGGCTAGCTGGTTAATCAGTCTTTCTGAGTTCAGTTTGAACGTTTGTTAAGTGGTCAACGGTAATCAAAGCTTACGCTCTAGTGAGAGTAACCACAGAGCTAAAAGCATAAACAAACAGGCAAAAACGTTTACAAAAGAAAAAAGAAAAGAAAAAAATAGAAAAGAAAAAAAACACAAGCGAGCGAAACATCGAGGCTGCCATCAAGCGCCATCTTGGATCATATATATGACAATTGGTTTTCAGTCAGTTGATTTGAGAAAAAATTAGATTGAAGACAAATTTGTTTTTAAATGCATGAATAGCCTTGGAAGTAATTAATTTGGTACCTTTATTAAAGCAACACTATGTAACTTTTCACTTTTGGCGCCCCCTTCAGGTTTTTAGGTATTTAGGTATCGATTTCAGTGTCGTAAATACCCAGTGACGATAGATGCAGCCTCGCATACACTTGTATTGAGTTGGGATCATGTGTTGTCCTGTATTATAATATTATTATTATTATTATTTGTACATGTCACGGGTTATAAAAGGTGACGAGGGGGAGGTGACGCAAGTTTTTTTTTGTTTGGAGCGCGCTGACCGACGGCGGACTCAGAACGGCAGCAATCCGGCGACTTTCTATTTTGGATTCATACCAACGGGCGGGATCACTAATAGAAGACTGCGCAGGAACACTGTGAACTGGCCCAGCACCTACCGGACTAGGGTGAAGGAGCGCGGGGATTGAACGCGGGGCCTCGCCACGTCTCTGCCTGGTCGATCAGCTGTTTGCCGGCTTTTGGGGGAGGGGGGGGGGGTGCGCGCATGCGTGCAGTCATTTCCTTTTGTTTTAAGGGACTGCAAATGTGGAGTACGTGTGATCGAATACAATATTGTTGACAACACCAAAAAGCTACATAAAAAAGCTACCCTTATACTGGAGCTGCGAGCGTGGAGTGGCACTATATGACATTGCGTAATCACTGCCAGAAAGCAGGTCGAGTACATCCGCCGGATGTATCGGGCGGCTCCAGAATCTTACATAGCGGAGTTATTTCCCCACAGACCCCCGATGGCAATAGCGGAGATGCAAATCGTCATATTAAAAGTCATTGTAGCGGCACAATTTTTTTTCAAGCTGTTATTTTAAGGTCCAAAAGTTACATAGTGTTGCTTTAAAAATGTTAATACATATTTTCCTGTGAAAAAAAAAATAGCCCATGGATCTTATGGATTTGAGTTTATCATCTTGACAGTTGGGAGTGTAAAGATTTGTCAGGCATGAAAACGCATCAAAGTGTCCTTCAGCCTAACTTGACAAGGCCTTTAAAATTTAAAAAGTGCTTTAATGTGATTTCCAAGTAGGGTGCTGAAATTGTATTTGACAGAGCCAGCAGCAGATGCATTTGGATTGGCTTTTAGCTGCCAGCATGACTGCAGCCCGCCTACACCCAACCAGTGATCACGGCCTCTAATGAAGGCTGCATGAGTGATTTAATCAGTCACAGCTGTTAGGAGAACATGTAATCACAGGCTGTGAACAACAGAATTTGCAGAAGATGTCAAGTCATCTGTTCCACTTTTTTATTTCTTTGTTGTCACGTTGCCCATGTCCAACAGGACATGAGCAGAATGTTCTCAATGTGCATCCTCCTCAAAAAGCCCCATTACGATTGGTTGATACTCACTCTCCAGCATAACGTTTAAGTTTTGAACAGGTAGGTGGACATAGTCAACCCAGCGTAGCACAATATAATGAACTATAGCAAGCACATGACTTCACTTCAGTCAAGCTGGTGTCAGTGATTCCAACTCTCCCACAATGTGCCCCGTTTGGACAGCACTTTGAAAATACCTTCATCCTGGCTCCCTTCTTAAGTAGCATCACTGGGAGGAGTTACCCGGATCCAAACGCTGAAGTTGCTGTTGATCTGTGGAGTTTATCGAGCACTCGTAGCAAACAGGATTGTGCATTGCAGCAAATAAAGGACGCTCATAAGATAAAACAAGCGTGAAGAAGTACTTAAAATACTCCGACGTGCATGTGCATATGCCCGTGTGTATGAAAACATTTTAGTCATCTAAAATACTCCACGTGGTGTCTCATGTGATTTTTATTCTGTTGTACATAATGCAGCACCACAGTGCTTACTAAGTGTTTTCGTAATCCCAACTCAATTTAGAAAGGGGATGCTTTAAATCTGCACCAGGGAGAAATTGCCGGTATGAACAACGTAAAACAAAAGTGAAGCGTCACAAATAAAACTCTGAGCAGAAAAGCTTCGTATTACCGCAACCTTCTAATTAGAAAATCTGCTCTGCAAGTATATTAGCCTTCTGTGTTATGTCTTACTGCAAGAAGAACAATCAGTTTACAACGCATAATAACAACTGATACAGAGGGCAAATATAATGCACCAAAGAAGGAAATGTGACATGTCTGCATGAAACAAATGTTTATATTTTTGTATTATAAATTATAATCCTTATTTACTATTCTCTCTTTTTTTGTATTATGAAGTTTGTCAGCTTAGTTTGTTTTCAGTTGAGAAAGGAAGAATGGAAGTGCCTCTTAGCCCTGCAGTCAGCTCCAAGCTTGATTTAACAAACTATTGTTCCATTTCCACTGAATGAGATGCTCATTTTCTGATATGAGTTTGCACTTATTTATAAACCTGGGCTCATGCAGGCAGCTCCGTAGAGATTTTGTTGATGATGTTAAACTCGAAAGACTTCGATGCTTTGAGTTCCTCCTTCTGTCTTTTTCTGGTCTCACTAAATTGTTTTTGGGAGAAAGGCATGAAATAGCTGTTTCATTGTGTTCATTCTTAAAGCAATTAGTGGACTCCAAATTGAACATTTAGCATATTGTGTGATGTTTTATCTGTCTATTTAGTGTGTGTGTGTGTGTGCGTGCAGCCCCTTCGTCCTGGCTTTTGTTAATATCGCTTTATTTGCAGTAGTTAATAGTATTCTACTTCTCTTTCACTTTATTCTTACACACACACACACACACACACACACACACACACATATATATGCATACTCTCCATCCACATTCCAGGGTCAGAGATCAGTGGGTTCCGGTGTGTGTGCATGTGTGGACACATCAACTCGTACATTTGTTATGTGATTTGGAAGTATACCCACCTCATGTTAGCCCCTGCAGTTAAACAGCAGCAGGGGCTAAAAGAACCCCACACTGCCCACTTAGAAAAGGCCTGCAGGAAATATTTACACACACACACACACACACACACACACACACACACACACACACGGCTGGTCAGAAATCCTGCAGGAAACGGCACAGGGGAATTCCTGCTCCGCCTGGGCGGATTATTTTCCCCCTTCCTGTTCCTCTGTTTCCCCTCGTCTTCCCTCGCCTTACCTCAGCCTCTTCCACTCTCATCTTCCTCCGGAGGCTACTGCGGTAACTTGTGAAGCATTTAAGATGCATATTACATGAAAAATAAAAGGCAATACTTTTTGCTTGCATCATTGGTACAGGCCCTTTTATTTTCATACGTAACCTAGCTAAGTTTAATGAATGATCTACATACATTACAGCAAGGAAAAGGACTACAAGCACATTGTGCAGTTCAGAAGTGTGTTTGATTTAATGCAATGAATAAAAAATGAATTGAGCAATCAGTTAACAGAACATTATTATTATTTGTATTATTATATATAGTATGTATTTATTATTTAAGTCATTTGTCAAAGCATAAAAGAAAAAATATTGTCCGGTTTCAGCTGCGCGAATGTGAGGATTTGCTGCGTTTCTTTGTTTTATTTGATTAGAAGAAGACTATTTTTGGATTCTGGATTGTTGGTGAAAATAAGCAACTTGCAACTTGAGCTATTCATGGGCATTGTTTACTGTCCTATTATTGAGAAAATAATTGATCAATACAAAGTGAAAGCCCTCATTTATTGTATTTTGTTTCAGTGACCAACAGCAAGACTCTAGATGCCTTTGTTTACTGGACACTAAAGACATTTCAAGGCACATCTTTTTTTGGAAGAGTAAAGAGACCTTTTTATAGTGAAGTGTTTGCCTCCTTAAAAGTAATTTCCTAGTTTAGAACCCCGCAAGTAGCGTTCGACATAGACAAAGAGGATTTCAGCCCACCGTGATATTGCTCATTGCTCGGGGGTTTGTTGATAAATAGACGCGGCCCTCATTCCCTGCCACCGCTCATATTTACCCCACACAGTCTCAAAGACCACTCGGACATGTCAAATGATCAGGCGGCTAATGGTCAGCAACAGAGAAAGAAGGGAAAGGACACGCTGAAAGGCTTTGTCTCTGCCTGTATAATCAATTGACCTGATTGATAAGGGTGTGTCAGGGTTACATTGTGTGTGTGTTATGTTTCCCACGCCGTGTGTGTGTGTGTGTGTGTGTGTGTGTGGGTGTGTTATCCGACCCTCTCAGCTCAGCCTCTGTCCATCAACACCTACCTCTGGAATGTTAATGAAAAACAACAAGAGAATCCCAAAGAATTTACCTCCTTTCTCACTCCTTTTCTCCTGTATCATCTCTCCTCTTCATTGCCGTTAGATGCTGTTCTAGAAGCCCCACCTCCCCCCCGACTGTTGAATTGCAATTAGCATTTTTCACGGTTTTCTGACGTTTTCCAGACTAAACAGTGACTTGATTAGTTGAACATAATCACCAGCGGTTAAAAAAAAGCCTGGCGGACTTACCAGTCGTACAAACTCATGCTGTGATGCCAAACATCATCTCTGTAACTGTTACAGGATACTATGTATACGATGCAATGCAACGCAATGTGTTCAAACGTATTGAAAAGAGTCTGAGCATTGGGTTAGATTACAGTTGTTAGAGGAAGTCTGGTTTAACTGTCGCCGGCCTTCATGCCGTCATCCTGGGGAGGGGGAGGGGCGTTTCCTGGTGTTTTTAGAGTCGTCGCGACACTGAGCTTTACGAGCATGTTGAGTCCCATGCCGTCTCTCAGGATCGCTGCATATTTTCACCGCCTATCTTCGAGTGTGTCCGTGTGTGTGTGTGTGTGTGTGTGCGCGCGTGTCAGTTTAAAGATTTGTGTGAGCATACATGCACCTGTCTGCCTCTATGCTTGTGCGAAGAGGTGTCAGGATGCGGGGTGCGCATGTGAGGTGTAAATGCACTGGCACCCAGTCTCCACCTCAAGGGTGCGAGAGGAGGAGGGTGGCGGCGCGCGTGTGATAGCAAGGGTGTAAATTGAGCTGTGATGGTCCAAGAAGGAGGATATGATTGGATGAAACGGCGAGACCTTGTGAGCGGCAAGAGGCACTTAGACACACTCTGCTCTAAACTGCAGTACGCCGCATTCCTGTTCCTCCTGTCCATTCTTTATCAATCTTCCATCACTCTCTTTGTGTTTGTAGATCTCTTAGCTTTCATCTCAGATTGAGCCTTTGAAATATAATGCTCCTATAAGCCACACACACACACACGCACATGCACCCATTTTTCCTCTCTTGTGCTTATATCCTAAGCCTATCCTAATAACTCATACCCACTGGCGGATATATTCCACTATGTCTCTGTATTCAATCTTTTCCCAATGTTCCTCAAAATGCAGAGGGCTATAAAAGACGGATTGTAGGAGGTCTATATCTGTCTCTTTCTTTCTCCTTTGTATCATGTCTTAAGCAGTTTCTATTGTTTTATTTTTCTCAATGCTCAGAAACACAAGGAGCGGGACCGGCACAAACCCAAACACAAGAAGGTCTCGATGGACATGTCGCCGTCCCTCGTCCTTCCTAACATCTTGGTCCCAGACAAGGTGAGCGCGCTCCTCCACTCCTCACTCCCCTTTGTTTTGGTGCATTTTGACTGAGCTAGTTAAATATTACATCAGGGATTGGTGGCTTTTTTTCCCACCTTAAATTACCTTTGAGCTTCTTTTGTATCGTTTACATATCCTGTCCTCCCGCTGACCTTTTACCCATTTATGGTCCTCCCTCTTAAAACCGTCATTGTTTGGATAATTTTCTTTCCTTGTTCCGGTGCTTCTCGTGGATTCTGTCCTCCCTCGCCTTTCAACCATAATTTTCTTCATTCTCCCTCCCTTGTTCATCTTCCTCCTCCAGACCTACAACAGCGGCAGCTCAGTGGGAGGAGTCACCTCTCTGCCGGCATCCTCACAGAATCGGCTGGACGACGGCACTTCCCGTTTCACGACTGCGAACTTTCAGGAAGTGTCGTCGGCTCTCTCCGGCGGCAGCTCTAAAGATTGCTTAGCTGCAGAAGCTGGGAAGGTGGCGTCTGAGGTGAAGAACAAGAAGAACAGTGGCGCAAGTCATGTGGTGGGACAGAGGGGTGGCCGCAAGTCCCTCACCACCTCAGGGAAACCCCTCCCTTCCGCCGTGGTCACCATGGCAACCTCCTCCACATCTGCCTCTGCTTCCACTGGGCCCTTCCACCAAGGTGAATTAATGGCTGTAAATGGTCCTGTATGTTAATTTCCCCACAACTGGGAATTAAGCCCGCATTTAGAAAAATGGAAACGCAATGACGCATCATCTGGTGTTGCTGCCCTGCCCACCCACCAAAGGGCAGCACACTTGTAATTGTAGCAATGCTATTAAACTAAGAGCATAATTCATGCGTTGCGTGTGTGCTGTGTCATTGGCTGGATTTTGGCCAGACACCAGACCTTTTTGTGTGGCCATGATAACAGTGTTTCGTCTCGACTGGCCTCTGGCTCCTGTAATCAGGGGCCCTTTCTGGGAAGAGGCACAAAAACACACCAAAAGAAAGAACATGTGGGGAGGTCCGGACCTGAAAGGAGTCAGAGTTAACACTGAGCTTCTGTGTTTTGTACTATCAGAACCTTGAAGCCCTTGTGAGGTGTGTGTGTGAGTGTGTGTGGAGAAGCGATCTGTGTGCGTGTGTATGTTTCGAGTATCCATTAATTTTTGTGTTCTCAAGGCACTTCCTCTGGTACAAGGGAGGACTACATGATGAGGGAGGGCTGACTGCAGAGCAGATAAAATGCTTATTTTGGTCATGTTGTGTCTGCTCCTCCCATGATGATGAAGAGGAGTCGTTTGAAAACTTCTCAAGCTGTAATGTCTGTTAGCTCTGTGTTGTTTCACTCATGCTACTAGTCATTATTTTCTACCTCCACTTCCATCTTTCTCTCCTTCATTTTGCTTTGTCTTTCCTCCTTCCAGGGCTCCTGTTGACCAGTGCCAGCAAGACGCCCTCCGCTCCTTCCTCCTCGGACTTCCTAAGTTTCTCAGATCCATCGTTGCGTTCCGGGGGCGGGACTACGTTCTCCTCCCCGCCATCTTTCAGCAGCTGCCTTGTGAAGCCGAGCTCGGAGGGCGGCGCCTCAGAGGGAACGACGACACTTTTCGGCTCTCTGATGTCCACCACTACGGCGTCCGCAGGTACCAGACATTTAAATAGTTCAAATGTATCTACGTTGTTTTGTTACATCCTGAATTAATCGTTTTCACTTTTGTCGTGGTCTCATTATAACAGTGGCACCACAGTTTTTAAGGAAAGGTTTTTTAATTGATTTAATGTAAAAGTGATCAGTAGATTAATTACCTTCGCATTGAAAATGCCGGAAGGTTATGTTTTGATCGCCGTGTATTTATTTATTTATTTATTTATTTGTATGCGTGTTATTCGCAAATCTCAAAAAGTATTGAACCGAATCGCATGAAATTTGGTGGGATGATTGTTTATTATCCGGGGACCAGTTGATTAGATTTTGGGATAGATCGGGTCAAAGGTCAAAGGTCATGAACAGGTCAAAATCTTTCGCAGAACTCAAAAAGTATTGAACCGAATCGCATGAAATTTGGTGGGATGATTGTTTATTATCCGGGGACCAGTTGATTAGATTTTGGGATCGATCGGGTCAAAGGTCAAAGGTCATGAACAGGTCAAAATCTTTCGCAGAACTCAAAAGTATTGAACCGAATCGCATGAAATTTGGTGGGATGATTGTTTATTATCCGGGACCAGTTGACTAGATTTTGGGATCGATCGGGTCAAAGGTCAAGGTCAAAGGTCATGAACAGGTCAAAATGTTCTTGAATCGCATGAAATTTGGTGGGATGATTGGTTATTATCCGGGGACCATTTGATTAGATTTTGGGATCAATCGGGTCAAAGGTCAAGGTCATGGAAAGGTCAAACTCTTTTTTACCATAGCACGATACATTTTTGTCCAATTGGCATGCAACTAATGCCAAAATGTTCATAATTCAATGCCCAATCTTGTGATATGCGAAGGTATGCGCTCTACCGAGTGCCCATTCTAGTTGTTATTGAGTAGCTGCAATCGATGATCCCTAATTTACAAGATAACTGATGACACAGGTTGTGCTTTCCTCTTGTAGAAGTTGATTATTTGATCACCAACAATCTGTAACGAAACACAAAGAGGCCACAGGCTTTAAACTTCAATATTCAGTTCTGCTTTCTTATCACTTCAGTGGGCGGGAAGCTGTATGAGAATTCCCACAGCCACACAGCCAGCGAGATGACAAGCCTCGGTGGCTCCGCCGGCTACAAACGGCCCCAACCCTCCAGCTCAGTGCCGGGGATCGGAGGAGCAGCGGCAGGAGGAGGGGATGATGGAGTGAAGAAGAAAAAGAAGGGTAACTGGCGAAACAGATTTGGACCTTGCTTCACCACAGAGGTGAAGCCTTCTGAGCCAGCTCCCTCCCTGACTCTCCCCACCTCCTCCACGGCCAACACCCCCTCCTCCTCCACGGCCTCCCCATCCTCTTCTTCATCATCGACGCTCACAGGCCGACCGGGCTTGGTGTCCAGCAGTGCGTTAGGAGTAGGGGTGGGAGGAGGAGGAGCCGGAGGAGCAACTGGAGGAGGTGGAGGTGGAGTAGGTGGAGGAGGAGGTGGAGGTGGAGGTGGAGGTGGAGGAGGAGGAGGAGGTGGAGGTGGAGGTGGAGAGAGAGGGCTTGGGGTCATGGGTGTCAGCGGTGGGATCCAGAACCTGAGGAATGGGAGTCTGCAGAGCAGCAGCAGCAGCTCCACAAGCACTGTGCCAGGTGAGGAAATAGTTAACACACAAAACACAACAACGTTTACCAACAATATTGAGATATCACGAGGAGAAATACTTTCTCAGATCTGCGTGTCTGTCGATGTCGGCTACATTTGGAAATTATCTTCACAGTTTTGCCGGATCTGAACAAATGGACAGAAATTATAAATCTGTTTTTGGCAGCATAAATACAAGTTCCATCTGCCAATGATGTGAGACAAAGAAGTCGTTCTCCACAGCGTCATCAACATGATTGAACGGGATGTGGCTCACGTGGCCTTGCCGGAGCAGTTTTGGTCCTTCAGCTCCTGACTTGTGGCTCTTTCTTCTCACTCTCCGCTGATGTGCAGACCGGCAGCGATTTGTGGATTGCGTCGGTGCAGCAAAGTATTAACATTTCCTATCTAGAATGGGAAGGATTTGACACACCTTTGTTATTGCTTCTTTGTGTGTGGAAGTCAGAGTGCGGGTCTATGTGTTGTTTGCTCACCCACGTGGAAGTGGTCTGTATGTTTCTTTCATCGTGTTCTGTTGCTTGGCAACTGTCTTTATGCTTTGGAGTTCCCCTCTGCTGATGGGAATGGCTCCGCACAGCCCACACAGCTCACATCTCTCCTTTCTTCCACAATTGCTTCTCTTTTGTTTCTCTCTCCTGCCTCTCAGCTGTTGTCTATTACCTGCTTTCTGCTCATTCCTTAAATCCTCGTCTCACCTGTTGATGTTTTTTGCGGTGGAAGGTGTTGAGTGTCAGCATAGTTCCCAGGTCGATACATATATTGTGTATATGCACATGTGTACGTGCTTATTTTGTTCCAAATGCAAATAAAGAAAACGGATGTTAGAATCAGGCCAAGATTCATCACTGATCAGTAGGATCAGTTGATCCAATCACCAATATGTTCCTGTTCGTTAAGATTTTAACAAAGAGACCTTTGTCTTTCTTTGTCTGTTACTGCCGTATTTATTTTTAAAAAATGTTTTACTTATTCCTAATTTTAAAATATGACTATACTGTACTTTAGTTGTACTACGATCTTCAAAGTGATTTATTTCATGTTGGTTTTTTTTTCCCAAATCACTTGGTGCCAAATGGATTGTAGCATTAATGGATTACATTAATCTGGAGCAATTATGTTGTTTATCTTCTCGTTGCAGTAGAGTTCTTAAAGTATTACTAAGAAGTGCAACAGTAGACTGATTCTGATCTAAACATGTGTTGCTTGGTTTGGTAAACCAAAGTTTACCATATTAAGTTATTGTATAGGGCCATCAAACCTTTATGCCAGCCATCATAAATATCCATCAATCCCCCAATTTAATGTCGTTAATTTTAAATTTACATATAATTGATAAAAAAGCTATATATAATTTACTTTTATTGTGAGGTTACATGTTTTTAACCAAGTCAATGTAACAATTTGACATTTGGCTCTCTCTAATTATTGTATTATTGCAAAACCTCAAATGAATTGTCAATCAAGAAATATTGCTATTCGGCGACGCGTTAAAAGGTGTGTGTTTCGTGGATGTCTCATATGCATGGCTTTGAGTTGCGGAGTCAATAATGAGAACTGATGCTGTTTGCGTTGTGAATTTACTTATTGGCTGCATTGGTGGTGACGGGTCATTTTGTTTATGATTCCACCGTCATCTCAGTTTTTGGAGCTTGTGCTTTTCCCAACAGCAGCGGCGGCACTTCTGACCACATCTGGTGGTAATGTGTGGCTGTGCATTCTGTGTGTGTCTGAGAACCATGTGTTCTTCTTCCTACCGTAAATATTTAGCTGAGGCTTAATGCAGGCCAGTAATGGGGACGTTTTTAGTGTTTATCCCCCCCCATCCTGTCTGCTGACTCCACTGTGCTGATGGATAGATAGTTAGACTGATAGATATGTGTTGAGGGTGGGGGGAGGCAGGGGGTTAGATTTTGGTTAGGTTAATGTTTGACGGCAGGGAGGGTCACTGATGGGACGGACGAGCTGATGAAGCTGTGTGTGTGTGTGTGTGTGTGTGGGGGGGGGGGTGTGTGTGTAGGTGGGTGTGGGTGGTGTAAGGAAGCATAAGACGCTTATTGCTGTGTATTTGTCGTATTTGTTTATTTATGTTTTAATATTTTTTTATTTTTCAAACATATCTTCAGCTGTAAGCTGTTTTTCCCCTCATTCCATTGAAATCCTAATTATCAGCAGCTTGGTCTCATTGCAAAATATGTGAGTGGAAGTTGTGAAAACCCGAAAAAATATTTAGTAAACACGATTACATTTAAATTTGAACGCGCTTAACCCTCCTGTTGCCTTAGGGTCAATTTGACCCCATTCAATGTTTAACCCTCCTGTTACCTTTATATTTACTGACATATTTTACCCTTGGGGTCAATTTGACCCCAGCAATTAAAACCTCCAGAAAATTATTAGAATTAATATTGTTTTCCAAATTTAAGTGTGAGGTACTTTATGTTTGTTTGTTGACTACCTAAATAGCCCTTTAAATATATAAAAAAGTTGATATTTCTTATATGTTTGACACAGTGAAAAACAGTCTGGGGTCAAATTGACCCGAAAGAACACCGACATTAAACATTGAATGGGGTCAAATTGACCCTAAAGGTAACAGGAGTGTTAAACATTGAATGGGGTCAAATTGACCCTAAGGTAACAGGAGGGTTAAATTGAATGCCAAATCAAAACTTAAAATATGAAACGCGTCAATGTTTTTATTAGAAGGAATTATTTGAAAATTGGATGAATAAAAATACATTCTGGTAACTGACATTATGCATTTTTTTGTTAATATAGTTTTGATTAGTATATTTATTAAGTATGAGCACTGTGGTAGATTTAAATAGAAAATTGTGTTTATTCATTCGAAACAAAGCCTGTTAAAAGCTTAAGAAAAACAACACACACGCACACACATTATGCTTTAAACCTCTACAAATTTGAGAAAAAACATTTTAAATTGGCAGCTCTTTCATGTACATGAGAATATGTGTGTTCCTTCTCAATAAACTCCTCCGAGTTAGTATATGATCAACATATTTCCAGTCATTTATTTTGAATCCTAACTGCTCATAATCGGAACACACACACACACACACACACACACACACACACTTGCATTGGCTGCCGTCACTGTGGCTCTGCTCTCTCTGCAGATTGCCGTGATGTTTGAATACATGTTTGGTTATGTTTGGTGGTAGAAACTTATCAGAATAATAAATATTTGTGTTGCCATTCAGTGTTTGTCCCCAAATTCCATTTGTAAACATAATTAAATGACCCTCTACAGTTTTGTTTTTTAAACAAACCCTCACCCCCTACAAAGATGAAAAAGTCCCTCGAAAACAGATTTCACAGCGAGTAGTAAATCACAACTCTCCTCTCAGCTGCACAATAACAGTGTGATGCCATCCACTTTGTTTTTAGATTGCTGTTGGTTAACCCTGTCTAAATAGACAACATAGATATCCTGTGGAGATAAAACCAGCTTGAACTAATCAAGGTGGATATGTTTGAAGGTGACTAATGTACTGGGCAGAAAGGGAAAAGGAATGTCAGGGATTGGAGGCAATTGGGCTTTGGGGTCTTGATCTTAGCCATCGCACAGTGTGTGTGTGTGTGTGTGTGTGTATGCAATCTTTGTAATATTAAAAAATTCAGCATAAAGCAATTCATGAGAAAATACGCTTCCTCAGCAACTATGAAAAACAGCCTTGTTCAGTTTATTTCATTTGTTTTAAATAAAAGAAATTTGCTTTTCAGTTCAAGTATATATTTTTTTTAATAGTATTAACGTTTGAACTTTCAACTGTCATTAGCCGCTTGCTTGAAAAAAGGGAAATAAATAACTTGGTGTTTAGTAGAGTCAGGTAAATAAATAACAATATTTAAACAGTTTAAATTCAAACATTCCTTGTGGAGCACACCGCAAACCTTTACAAATGGCAAAAGATTTTTAAATGGCATACATTGTGACATATTGAATAACTTCTATATTCTTTCATCGTAAAATCTATAAGAATTCAAATGAACCAGCATTTTCCCCTTGTGACTGGCACTGTTTGTGCACCATCCCTTTGTGTGCAACTCGTTTCATCAATGGCCCGAGCTAAACTCTGATGAACTGTTGGTTTGGCCTCTAATTCAGCTGCGAGAAATCTTGCAGGAGCTCGTGCCCCCTGAGTCACGGCTGCACTGGGTATCAATTTTTCTGGTGCATATTACAAAGTGTTATAAATAGTATGTAGGCCCATCCAGTCTCTCTCTTGCACCCTTGCGCTCCCTCTTTCTCCCTCCACCCCTCCCCTCCTTGCACAAAGATCTCTTGTTCCCCCAGTGAATGTGTGCTGCCCTGAGCCATTCAGGCTTTTGTGGGGCTGAGGGGCCCAGTCCAAACCCCCCCCCACATCCCCCCTCCCCTCCTAGGGTCAAAGGGGGGCAGGGGCAGGGCTTATCCCTGGTTAGTGGGCGAGCACAGGGGTGTGGGAGGGGGAGGATGGGGGCGAGAGCAAAGAGATAAGAGAATGCTGTATGGGTGTATGAAAATGGAGCAAAAATGTTCTGCGTGGATTTTATAATATAATATAATCAAGATTTTTGATAAGCTGAATTAAATGCGTTTCATCTGAATTTGTACAAATTCCTCCAAATTGATTTCCTCCTGTCGTTTGTAAAAGTGTGTGTGTGTTTATTATAACTGATGGACTTTTTTTATCATAAAGAAACCAAATGATCTGACCGCATACACGAGCCCATATACTTGATGAACTGTGTTTAAAACTTAATTGTAGGTGTTTCTTTATCTTTGTAAATGATTCATCCTCTAACACAGGAATGTATCTATCGAGACGACATGCACAACACCAGGACCCTACAACTGAAATGGCTTAATGGAAATCAGCCAACATTGATTTTATTACACCAATAATAAATGTAGTTGCGTTTAAATGTTATTACTCCAAATCATTGTTTATGGTATTATTTCAATATGGCATGAGATGAAGATAACCCTGTTAATGTCTGTTGCCTCTGATACCTCCACAGGTGTTTCCTCTGGTGCGGATGGGTCATCGACGGCGACGGGAGTTGTCGCCGTTGGCGGAGCCGGCTCTGAGTTGTCACAGCAACAGCAACCCACACCTTCGCTAGCCCCTCCCTCTCCATTCACTGCCACCGCACCCCTAACCAGTACAGCCTCCACACACGTGAGTCCAAACACTTAAGCTGTGCTAAAAACTCCCAATGCTCCCTGCACACTCGCATACATGAAAATACATGCTCATTTAACACACTCCACCACTCTTTCTCTCTCTCTCTCTCACTCACTCACACTCACACACACACACACACGCTCTCTTCTTTCAGCACCCACATTTATCAATTCATCCACATCTCTCGCATCTTTGAGCTCAAGTGCAGCTAAACTGTGGGAAGATAAATAAACCAATGCTCAATAATTAAATGTCTTTCGTTCCAAATCTCTCAGAACTATTATTAATCCACTGCATGTTAATTGTTTGTTTCCCGGCCTTGTATAGATGTTTTTTTCTCAGCGAGTTATTTAGCTGATTTTCTACGGTGCACCTGTAAAAGGTCTTACAAGTGTATTCAGAGTACATAAAAAATAGTATCATCTTTTGTCTTTAAACATTTAATTGAAAAGTCTGTGATTCTCTTGCCTAATTCAATTAAATTCAAAAATAAATACAATTAATTTGAAACATTCCCATTTAAACCTTTGTTATTGAAGTAACAGTAAAGCAGGTTTATCCTGATCAAAATGAATTCTGGTGATTTTCAGAACGAAGGATGCAATTGTTTTTTCTGTGTCCCATTGGCTTAAATAAGCTTATATGCAAAAGTGAGGGCATGGACTCTAATTCAATCAGCGCAACCCCCTCTAGTCATCGCTGTCCCATCTCCCAAAAGGGAAGAAACAGAAAACCTTGTCTTGACCCCAGTGTCCAGCCTTTCAAAACCTCTCCAAAGACCATGCTCTGTCTCTGTCCACCCAGCTCCATTTTTCTCCTGTGTCCATTTGCCACCTCTCTTTCTCTTGGTCTCTCCCTTTCTCTCCCTCACCCACTTTCTCTCAACCGCGGCCTTCCTTCTCTCTGTCCCCATCCATTTCACTTTTTCTCCCTCCGTTGTCTTGTGATGTAATGACATCTGACAAGCACCACAGTAGGGATGGAGGGATAGATAGATGGAGGGAGGGTTTGGGGCATGTTTGTGTGTGTGTGTGTGTGTGAGAGGGGGGGGGGGAGCACTCATGCCTTGAATTGGCTGGCCTGGCCTTCATCTTGCCCCTCTCCTCTCTGTTCAGCACATATTAGAGAGGACGAGAGGCCCAGGGCAGCACAGGATATCACGCCTGTTTACAGCACGTATAGTTGAGTTCGGACTGTAGCTGTGAGTGTGAGAGAGAAATAGACCGAAAGAGAGCAGCCAATGGGAGAAGGACTTTAATAGAGATATAAATATGTTCCTCCCTTAGCAAATCATTCACAAGGTGTGTGTGTGTGTGTGTGTGTGTGTGTGTGTGTGTGTGTGTGTGTGTGTGTGTGTGTGTGTGTGTGTGTGTGTGTGTGTGTGTGTGTGTGTGTGTGTGTGTGTGTGTGTGTGTGTGTGTGTGTGTGTGTGTGTGTGTGTGTGTGTGTGTGTGTGTGTGTGTGTGTGTGTGTGTGTGTGTCTCGGCCTACTGTTATTGGCTATCGGCCAGAGAAAGGGAGTGCGAGAGAGACTTTGAATGGAAAATGAATAACTGTTGATGGGAGAGGGGGCCGGATTATGGCACCAAAGGGTGGGGGAGGAGGACGGTAAAGGTTCGTTCTTTGATTTGAACAGGGATATGAATTTCCAAGACAAATTCCAGATTTAATTTTTTTAGACATACCGCTTCCGTGAATTTATAATCGGACATAATGGATTTCTAGTTTCTGCCTAACATTTAATAGATGCAACGCAAAGGCAGGCAAAGCTTCACAAATGGAGGCTCTGCAATGTGAACACGTAAGCTTTGTTTTTTGAACATTTTGATATTCAGTTTATTTATTTTTTCTTATTCTTATAAAAACTATTTTCCTTTGTTTTAGTGCTGATCAGAACTGTTATGTGCTCGAACCATAGAACGTTTAGAAAACCCGACTATTTAATCTCTTAAACTATGTCCCATCAATTCATTATGAAATTGGGTTTCAAAACAAAATAATAACTTTTTCTTCAGGCACTTAAAAAAACATCTCATAAGGCTTTTTTGCCATGAAATTACAGAGCTTCTGTAACTTCCAAACAAATTGTGGAAGAGCAACTTCAAGTGACTGGAAAAAAAATGTCTTGCGTCATTTACTTTGGCTGCAGCTTTTTAAACAAAGCAGTCAGACATTTTGCTCTTTTAGATAAACTGATTCCCTTCCAGATGCTCCACCCTCTTTCCCCACCCCACCCTTCACTCCACGGTCCTTATTTGGGACATGCCTTAATTGGATTAAACTCTATGCATCAGAAACACTTTGTCAGCATGTCAGCGTACTGTCGGGGTGTCGAGGCACCATATGCATGTGTGTGTGTTGGTAACAGAAGAATGAGCTGTGGAGCCATAATATATCCATGTTCTTTTTGGTGATATTGTCAGATCAAATGTCATTTTTTCTCTCCATTTTAAATCGGCTTCAACGGCATGAAATAAAACGTAGATGCTTTGTGACAAAGTAGAATCAATAGTGAATATCAGAGAATTTAATTTCTCGAGCCATTGATTCATCAGATGAACTCTCAGCTTGAGTTTCAGGTTCATGAATGTATAATAACATGCTATTCAGACCTTACTAAAATTGTAATACAAATAAAGCGAACACTTGTATCTTATCAGCACTGTAGAATAAACACAATGTAAATTTCAGTACTAAAATAAATTAGAGATAATATGCTTTATTGTTGTTGTTTTTTTAAATATATAGTGTGAAAATAATGCACAAAGACAGCAGAAAAATAATCATCACCACTTATGATAATTAATTAATCGTGTGGGTCACTCTTCTCTCAGCCTGTGAGAAGCTTCTTTAAAAAAAATCTGTTTCTACTTTTATACATTTTTCATTAATTTGGTTTTGCACTGTTGGGACCTGAACATTTGAAATGTACGTTTTAAAAATATATATTGTATACACTGAACCATAATTTATCAATAAATAAAATAAGCAGAAATTGTAGCTCTAACATTTTTTTTAATTAAATAGCAATTTATTTTAAATGCATTCAAGCATCTTTGAGTATATTGAAAAGCGCGATAGTAATGTCATATATTATTATTATTATAATTATATGTATATTTCAACAATTTTATCAAAGCAGTTTAAGAATTGAGGTACTGCTTGATGATGTCATACTTTTCACTCCTCCCTTGTTTCCTGTTCATCAATAAATTGTTAAATAAATACACAGGAAAAAAAAAAATCTCTTAACAAAACGCCCTTTTAAATTACTTGGATCTTTAATTTCATTCCTACTCTCTGTCTACAGGTGAGCGGTCTGCCGGGGTCCGTCTTCAACCTCGCTCCCTCCCACATGTTTGGCAACAGGCTGAATCCCAACTCGGCCATGGCGGCACTCATGGCCCAGTCCGAGGCTTCGCCAGCAGGTACGGCCACATACCTAATGTGGAGTTGTGTGTGTGCATGTGTGTCAGAGAGAGAGAGAGGGGGGAGATAATGGATAGGTCACGCCCCCTCGTTCCCACAGAGAGGTCAAGGATCAGCACTCGTGATTTTTTTCAAGCTCCTCCCACTCAGCTCCAGTTACAGGCCGAGATTGTTCCCCCTCTCTCACCGTCCTCTCTGTCACACTAACAAATACAGCACATGGGCTCACACACACATACATGACGTTAGTATTACACACACTCACACATAAACACACCTGAAGTTGCACAAGAGTGCGTTCGCACACAGGGCTGAGTATCATTTGAGGTATTTCAATGGTAGCGTTGAAACAAAAACTCTCTACGCCAATTCCAAATCAATACTATTTGAATATAGTTATATATCTTGATATATACAGATACATGGCTAGATAAGCTGTGGCCAGTGTAAAAGAGGAGCATTGTGCTGAGCTATTGGTGTGACGGAGGAGTAGAGAGAGCCGGTAGCTGCCTTCAGGAGCTCTCATGGTAGAAAATAGATGATTTGTTGTGCAGAAGAGCTGATGGAGTAAGACGTGGCTTTAGTAATCAGAGTAGCCACTTCCTGATACGAGACATCTGGCTGAACAGAGAGAAGAGAAGAAAGAGTAAAGACGGGAGAGAAGGAGAGAGTTAAGAAAGAGGAGGAAGGTAGGTAGTTCCGGCTGCCGGTCAGCAGTCATCGGAGCCAGATCCACCCTGACCTGCAGGTCAGCTCACTAATCAGGCTGAATGACACGGTGTGTGTGTGTGTGTGTGTGTGTGTGTGTGTGTGTGTGTGTGTGTGTGTGTGTGTGTGTGTGTGTGTGTGTGTGTGTGTGTGTGTGTGTGTGTGTGTGTGTGTGTGTGTGTGTGTGTGTGTGTGTGTGTGTGTGTGTGTGTGTGTGTGTGTGTGTGTGTGCAACAGATGGAGATGAGGACTAAGCAAGCTTAATTTAATTCTTAATAAGAAGTTGTCACGCCTTAGAAGCAAATATTATATTTTATCGAAGATAGATGTTTTATTTAGTTTAATTTGATAAAAATTAGATATTTAGATTTGTGGTCGCAATTATCAGTGAATTTGCCATTTACATCTCCAGATTCCAAGCGGACCTCTTTAAATGCTTTGTCTAAAAGTAAAACCGTGTAAAAGCCAAATATATTCATGCATTTAAGGATTCAGAGATAATTTTTCTATCATAATGTAATTCATGTATGAACAAACCAAATGCAGTTGTAGCCCTAGAAAACATGCCAAACATTGTGTTTGAAGCTTTTTTTCCATTTATAATCACTCATAGATCATTATTTTGCATTTTTGCTTGAATATTGACAAATGATTGATTTGTTATACAAACGATCGCCTTATAGATTAGTTGACTAATTTGATCTCTAGTCATGAATGAAAATCATTGCTTTTCATCACCTCTTTGCTGACATGAAGTTCTGCTCACAGTCGTGTACAGCACGTGTGCACACAGCTACACAAGTGTGAAGTTCTGTTTGTGCACTAGCAAGGGTCATGTGAGCACAAACGTGCAAGGTGTGCGCGTGTTTGTATGCATGTCGCCCGTTTACTTTGGCAGCCCTTCTTACTTGCTTTTGAGTGTCTGGCGGGAAGTGCCAGGATGGAAAGGGTTATGAGAGAAAGGACTTTAAAAAGAAGGTGAGCGAGGGACTAGAGTGGTGACCCGGTGAGGGTAAAAGCTGGGATTGACTGTCTTAAGTAGAGGGGAGTTTGTGTGAGTGTGTAAATGCAAACGTGTGTGTTTGCGTGTGTGTGCATGTGTGATTCATTACTCTCACTGAGGAAAATGAAAAGAAGCGTCTGGCCGGGGGCCCAGAGAGAGGAGGTAGAGACTCTCACAGAAGGTAGAGGGAGAAATTCACATGCAGTTTGAATGGAGGCTTGTGTGTGAAGGAGATCCAGAGGAAGAGAGACAACGTTTTGGAGGTCACAGAGCAACAAGTATTATAATTCGTCTACATTTGACATTTTTTTACTCTTTGTTTTGGCACTCAGCCGGCAATTTTCTCATCCAAAACATCTTGTCTCCGGCCCCGATCAAATCTGAAAACTCCTTCAATGAGTTTTATTTTGGACAAGGACAATAGCACTTTTGGAAACTTTGTGAATGGACTGGCGACACTAAGTCCAGATATAGAGCTGGAGTCATCGGTTCAAAATTATGTTCATGAAAACTTTTCATAACATTAGAAACATTCACGAAGCTCATAAAACAATGTTGCATAAGTTGTTTGAAATGTCCAAAAGCCCCATAGATCACCGATTACATTTTTGTTATGTAATTTGCAATTGTGCAGCAAGTGCTGGTCAGTAGGTCATATTGAGAAGCCACAATTAAATGACTGGTTTCAGATCCTTCTGTTATTTGCCAGCAGTAACAGGAAAAGAAAAGAGGAGTGTTTTATTGTGATTGTGCACAGTATGGAGAGCAGGAGGGCACAAAACACTCAGCTGAGTTAACCAGGCTGATGGTCTCCCTCCTGGGGTTTTGTTGTGTACCCACCAAAACAAAACAACGAAGAAGAGATTGAGCTATTTTCCTATTGTTTAAGTGTGGAAAGAGAACTTTACAAAAAGACCAGAAAATGCTAATATGGATGCAATTTGTTTTCACACATGCTTTAAACTTAGGCTTGCTTGTTCTGGGTTTGATCTTGTGATGTACAATTGATTTTGTGTGCGTGTGTTTGTGTGTGTGTAGATCAGGAGGTGGGAGACGGCAGCAGCGGCGTCGGAGCTCAGGGCTTCTCCATAAGAGCTTCTCCCAAGACCACCCCACGGTGAGTACATGCACACACACACACACAGATGCTCCCCCCCACCCATCCCTCTCCATTTACATTCCTCACTGCCCCCCCCTCCTTCACCCATCCCCCTCTTTGCTTTTCCCTCCGCTGGCCCCTCGTCTCCTCTCTCTTCCTCTCACTCCACACACATGCACAATATCTCCCTTTCGCTCTCACCCCTACAGGCAATTCTCGCTCTCTCAGCCAACGATAACTTGTGTTTTTGAAGGGGGTAACCATCCTTCAACTCCAGTTAGATATTTTTTTTCGTTGGGTTTAATCACACATGGAAGGACAGTCTGATGATTTTCTGCATCTCCTTCATTTGGGAGTATTTCAATGGATCTCTCAGGATGGGAATATTGATGATACAATCCATTTTTGCTTGTTTCTACTTCTTTGTGGGATGGATAATTTCACTTGATGAGGTTGGTTCCAATTAGCATACTTTTTGTTAATTATTTCTTCCACTGCCCCTGCAATATTTCACATGTTGTATTAAGGAAACATAAGTTGTGTTTGTAGGATAGGGTTGTATTTAATAAATAAATAAATGATTGTAATAGAAGAATATGGTGTCAGAGAAAATAAGATTTTGAATACTGTAAGTAATATGTCATTACACAATTTAGTGTCATATTATGAATTTAGCTGACACATTGTTTTGCATTCCACATGGATAATACTGTGACATTTACACTCAAAATGTGAGTGTATTTAAGTTTGTATTAGTGTTATTTAAAAGTGGAAAAATCTTGCCTTTTACTCCGTTATTTTCATTCCTCAACATCAAGCTTCCCGTGTCCCTTCGTCTCTCTCCTGCTGTCCCTCACTTCCCCTCGTTCACACTCAGCAGACAGTCTCAGCACACACACACAAAGATTCATCACGTCAAGACAGTCCACTTCCCTCTGTCTGTCTTATTCTCTTGCATCTCCTCTTTCTTGCGCTCTCTCTCGCTCTCTCTCTCTGCCTCACACACAGAGACAGAAAGCCTGGCCCCTTTTCATTAGAGGCCACTGTAACAACAAATTGATGTAGTTTTATAGCCAGCAGTGTCTATGTTTGTCTGACGTTTATGTTGGGTCGTTAATCTCCCCATTGACCTCTCTATCTCTCCCTTTTTATCCATGCTCTCTCTCTCTCGCTGTCTCTGTCTCTCTCTGTCTCCGTCTCTCTCACTCACTCTATCATTCAGCTCTCCCATTGGTGGCCTGCAGATCCGCTATGACTCCTCGGGGTCGTTGCCGGGGCTTGGGTTGCTAGGGGCGGGAGCAGGCGGCGGGGAGACGCTGCCCCCGGTGGCCACCAGTATTGAACAGCTTCTGGAGAGGCAGTGGAACGAAGGGCAGAGCTTCCTGCTGCAGCAGGGAGCGCAGGGGGACGGTGAGAGCACACACTAATACACACACACAAACTAAAACACACCTGAAGACTTTAAACACACACAAGGCTGGGTATCATTTGAGATATTTACATCGTAGTGTGATAAAAGGACTCTTTGCATAGTAAGTAAGTAATTTATTTTCCATAGGTACATACATAACGTGTGCATACTGACAGACATTAACAACAACAAAAATGTACGAATGGAGGACCGTCCAAAGACCGAGGTCTGTAGGCTCCTCTGAGATGAGGAGTTGGACGGCCCCGCCCCGAACCCTTTAACCCCCCCCCCCTCCCAACTACTACAGGCACACAGACAGTACACACACATATGGATCAAAACATACATGCATTGATACCAAAACAATACTGTTTTTAATATAATTCTCTGTGAAATGTAAAATATGTATTTAAAGAAGTGAAGACAAAGTCCTCAACAATTACAAATCATGCAGCTTTCGGTGCTTGTTGCACTTTTCTGTCAGTACCGGAAAAGTATTGAGGTCCGATACTCAGCCCCAAGCTAATCCTCATTTTCTCCCTCCCCACTTCATTTCTCTCTACCTATCAATTGATCATCAATGCCATCTCTGGCTCCCTCATATCAGTCACTTTCTCAGTGTATCTGTTATTGTCAGTTATCTGAACATCTGAACATCCTTTCAGGGATCTAAAAAAAGTGTAGAGGGGAAATGTGGCCTAATTGTCGAAAAGTTCGTCCTTCTTCTGGACTCAGGTTTTAGATCCTGTGAGTCCACCTCCTCTCCCTATTCACCGAGTGGTCCTTGTCGCTGAGTCTGCACAGGCAACATAGTCACTGTTATGTAGCTGGTCTTGACCTCTGACCTCCCTGTCAAGTGCATCTGTCCAGCAGTCAGTTGCTTTTGAAAAGATCAGCCCAATACAGCTTCTTCCCAAAGGTACAGAACATTACATCTAAAGTAGAATTTGAAAAGCCTGCGACTGGATGACTTTAATTATTTTTTAAATTTCTCTGACACAGAGAGACGACATTAAGTACACAAATCAGAGCAATGTGTTTTAGCTGGAACCAGAAAGTGATCCCCTCAAATATTCTTAATCAATCAATCTAATCGATCTATTTGGTCCCCCTTCATCTCTCTCCACCTCTTTCAGTGCTGGGCATGTTGAAGTCCCTCCACCAGCTGCAGGAGGAGAACAGGAGGCTGGAGGAGCAGATTAAAACTCTGACCATGAAGAAAGAGAGACTGCAGCTCCTCAGCGCTCAGCTATCAGTGCCTTTCACCTCCAGCATGGCGTCCTCTGGTAAACACACACACTCACACGCACACACAGATACTAGAACAGTCAGTTAATCCATTAGTTTGAGAGAATACAGTCCTACAACTTTTTTAGTAATCATGATAGTTGTTTATAAGGCACAATGTCTAATGTAATGTTTCATATTGAAATCCAATACCCTATTATATAATTGTATTTATTTTGTACGTCAACTTTGGTGTCCAGCATTATTTTTCTGGCCTTTTCATCGATTAAATGATTAATGATGAAGAAATAATCAGCTGAATTTGTGTCGCAGATATGAAAGGAGGCCAGCTGGGAGCCACCGACTCATCTCTACCTGGGGCAGCTCAGGTAAAAACCCAGCACAGTTGGTTTGAATCGGTTTATATCCCCACAAAGTCAAGCAACATAATACAAGACAAAGCAGTAACACGTCATTAATTGAATGACTGAATAATTACGTATGCTTCAATAAAACAAGCGTCATAATGTTCAATATATGTGAGATAATGTCATGCTTTTACACCTCATTACATGGTGAATTAGATGGACTACAGTGATCAGTTTGTATTTGTGATTAATTGTCAATCATGGTTGATGTTTTTTTCTCTCTCTCTCACTCTCTCAGGACGGTGCGTCATGTGGTGGCCACAGCAGTTGTGGCTCCACCTCATCTCTCTCCACCCCTCCCTCCGTCTCCCAGAGCCCGCCACAGCTGAACGGGATCGCTGCCGTGGGAACGGCCTCGGCCAGGCTGGGTGGGGTGGCAGGGCTGATGGGTGCTCTGGGTGCAGGTGGCATGGCGGGAATTGTCGGGGCGCTGAACGGAGTGATCCAGACACCGACGGGCACCGCCAGCCCTCACACACACAATACAGGAGCAGCTGCGGGCGTCACGTTGCCGCATAATGGGTACGTTGGATGGCTGCTTTTAGCGTCTCGAAATCTTTTGGAGATCAAACATGCATTAATAAAAAAAGTTTTAAAAGCTGAATGACAGGAAAATGTACACAGTGCGCAATAATGCAACATAGTGTTTCAAGTTGATGATAAAATCCTTGGCCAGGGGTTCATAACACCCACCACAACAAATGTGGACACTGTCTGGCGCCTGGAAACCAATTTCTTTTCAGCCCCTCTGTCACCACAGCTTCACGTACTGAATGAACCACAATCATTCCTAATGTCAGGGAACATATGTGTCAAATGTTTGAATGAGAGCTTTATTGCATCCTCTTTTTTTCCTTTTGCTTGCGTGTTGGATTCTTGCAGCCCAACAGTCAGTAAGAGCAGGTGAGACCGATCGGTTCAGAATCACAAAAATGTCCATCTATATATATACAGGACTGTCTCAGAAAATTAGAATATTGTGATAAAGTTCTTTATTTTCTGTAATGCAATTAAAAAAACAAAAATGTCATGCATTCTGGATTCATTACAAATCAACTGAAATATTGCAAGCCTTTTATTCTTTTAATATTGCTGATTATGGCTTACAGCTTAAGAAAACTCTAAAATCCTATCTCATAAAATTTGAATATTTCCTCAGACCAAGTTAAAAAAAAGATTTATAACAGCAAAACAAAATCAAACATTTGAAAATGTGTTTTGTTAATTATTATATTCAAGTGATTTGTTTAATACCCTACTAGTATACTTTTTCATGATATTCTAATATTTAGAGATAGGATATTTGAGTTTTCTTAAGCTGTAAGCCATAATCAGCAATATTAAAAGAATAAAAGGCTTGCAATATTTCAGTTGATTTGTAATGAATCCAGAATGCATGACATTTTTGTTTTTTTAATTGCATTACAGAAAATAAAGAACTTTATCACAATATTCTAATTTTCTGAGACAGTCCTGTATATGTATGTATGTATATATTTATATATATTTTTTAATATATATATATAATTTTTTTAAATATTCTTGCTTTTCATGGCAACTGAAAATAACACAACAATTTTCTTAATTTCTTTGATTTTTTATGTATCCAGTTCATGAGCTGTGCTATTTGTTATCTGTTTATTACATTCAGCAGCTCTGGTGGTGTCTCCTGTAATGTTTTGAAAGTGTATGTTCAAATGTTTTGTGCTCAGTGTTCATGGCGTGTGTCTCACTGCGCGTTGTGTCTTTGTCTCGTCAGCGCTGCGCGGCTCGGCCTGCTGTCGGAGCAGCACAGACTCCTGCAGCAGCATCAGCTCCAGCAGCTGCTGGCCTCGCAGCCTTCAGCGGTACATCACACACACACACACACACTCACACATGCACTGGCAGACTTGCAACGACTCACTGCCATCACCACCATCACACACAGTTAAACACACACAAAGACACTGAGCTACAATTTTCCTTTGGACAAGGGCCTAAATCATCAACCTTATTAACATCTATTTATTTTGCTTATTCCCTCCTCTGCTCACCCTGCTTTCCTTTACACTTTTTTTCGATCTGCCTTTCTGATACAACTCTTATTTCCTTTTTTTTGGTCTAAAACTTTCACTTTATTCTTATTTTCTCTTATCTGTCTCGTCCTTTATCCTCCTTATTTCATCCTTTCTCCCTTTGCTTCCCCCCTCTCCCTCTCTCTCTTTCTCTCCCAGGAGCAGCAGCAGGTGTTGCTCTACCAACTGATGCAGCAGCAGCAGGACCTCCAGCAGCTGCAATCCCTCTCCTCCTCTGCCCATATTCCCTCCATCCCGCTCACCTGCCCTCAGCTGCCCATCAACAACCTGCTGCCCGGCGCCCAGGGCCAAGGCACCATCACCGCCAACCCCTTCCTGGCGCTGCAGCACGCACATGCTGACACACACGCCTCGGGGCCTCAGAAGCCGCGGCTCGCCGAGAAGGCCATGGGGCAAGAGAAGACGTGACGGCAGATGCCCTTTATGTTTTGGTTGTCAATATTTTGTTATTTCATTTCTGAATAAACATGCGGAGTCTTCAGGAGATCGACCTGTTGGTCACCTTTGTGGTTAAGTGATGAGAACCAGTCACCAACTCACTGTAGTGGACCTTGTCAGGTTTATTGCGTAACTACTTTCAGGTTACAGTCGAAACATTTGTCTTAATTTGAACTATTTATGTCTATCCAAATTTTAGATTACAAAAAAAAAAAAAAAACTTTTTAGCTTTTGTGCTGCTTCAAGTTCTAATTTGTAACGGATTTCCATTTAATATCACTGGTAGCAACTTAGTGTGTGAGTAAATAAGCACATGTTGTGTTTGATCTCTTCTCTCACCGGGTGAGTTGACAAACGGGTCAGCCTTTATCTTCTTTGATTTTCTCTTCATATTGTCTTCTCTAATCTCATCATCAAGCTTCCTCACTTTTATTTGTTCTCTTTTTTGCCGCGTCATGTTTTTTGTTTGTTTTTGTTTTTCCCCCGTTTCCTGTCTTTTTTTCTCTTTTTTCTCTTATTTCCTCTGCTTCTGCATCCTCCACACTAAGAACCATCTCGGTCTGGTCTCTCTGCTGTCTCACTCTCTCAGGGGCCTCAGCTCACAAGCTAGCACACATGCAGAACTAAAAACATAAGAAGAAATTTAACAAATACATGTATGTAAAAAAAAGAAACTAGGATTCCCCACCACAGGACTTAACGGTAGCAGATGTATGTCTTGACATCTGTCTTGCAGCGATCCTGAGGGCAATATTGGGTGAGAGGCTTGTGAAAATATCCCACATGTTCTCGCTGTTGCTGCTGTCCCCTTGTCTGTCACTGTTTGTGTGGATCCATTAATGTCACAGAGCCTCATACAGTCACCGCAGAAGCCTTGCTTTGGACTGTCGTCTCTGGGCCGGATACAGGCGGCTCACTCGGGGAAGTGAAATGTAAACAAAAAACTAAAAAACAATAGCAAGTTGAATGTTTGGCTGCATTAATCCACGCGGCGCCGGCTCAAAGAGATATTATGCAGTTGGTTGTCGGCGCGTGGAAGTCGTTACATTTCATCTTCTTGATTGAGCCCCCTGCTGCACCTACCTCTCCAGCAGGACCAGCCTATCAGGACCTAACAGGCCGACAGCAGCGGCCGCGAATAACCCACAACCATGAGGACTGGCCAATCAGGGTCCAAACCCAAGTGCCTGAGGCCAGGGGGGGAGGGGGAGGGAAAGGGGGGATTTGTTTCCTTTTACCTGTGTCCCTGTCACTCAGCCCAATTAATGCTACTGGTAATTAAGCTGTGTTGCCAAGGCAACTGATTACAAACATACATGTGACGTGCAGTCTCTTTAAAATAACCAGGAAATGTTCTGCTGCATTCTCTAATAGCAAAGCCAACTTTGTATTGTGCTTTTTATTTATTGGGAGTGTGTTTGTGTGATGGGCGTACGATATATTTTAAAAGCCTGCTGGTGTTGCAACTTAACATATACTACTGTGTAAAGTTGTGTTTTTCCCCTCATACAGTCCAATCTTGCTGTAAACCCGTTTAATGACTTTGACTGTGTTGTGTTTTAAAAGCTAGAAGCTACTTGCTAATTGGGGAGGGGTGTGGTTGTGTGTGTATATAGCTGTTTTCAGGGGGGGGGGGGGGTTTGTCGGGGCGTTCACTGGCACCGTTTTACCTCGTTAAGTGTACATAAACCTTTCTCATTGGCCGTTGCTGTACATAAGTGATTGTGATTAGCTGTGCTGGTGTGAAGGAAAGCCAATGAAGCCTCAATTTGTGTGTGCGTGTGTGTGTGAGAATCTTTAGGACCAGATAAAAAAGGGTTGACAGTGACTGGACACACAAAGTATTAATTTATTTTTATATGTGCAGGGACAGTGGGTTTCTTTTTACGTTTTGCACCATTTTCTTGAAGTCATTTTATACTCTGTGTTTTCATCTGTGCACACATTTGTTTGAATACATTTTGTACAAGTGGAAAATAATAGGAGTGGGGAGGGGGTGTAATCTGACATTGTATTTCAAAACACCAAAATAAAGAAACTATGGAGAAAGTAACAGAAGCGTTCTGTCTTTGTTTCAGGGAGATTATAATAATGTACATTAGACAGTTAATAAATAGTTATTTTGCAATTTCAAAGAAATGTAAATATATATATGTTTGTAGTTTTTCCCAGCATATTTAGTATTAATTCAGGTTTAAATGGAAATAAATTATATATATATATATATACAGTTCTTTTAAATGTAAAAATGCAATAGTAATTTTTTTAAATAATAGTAACACCTTCATTATATTAATCTTGAATGTATTGAATATACAGACATGCACGCAACATTCATATTATCTTCTTTTTTTTTTTTACAGCTAAAGGAAAAACTGCAAATTAGTTTCTTTTTCATCTGCACATGTATTCAAAAAGGCATTCTGAAAATGTTTGACATTTAATGTATACCACATATTAAATATACATAAAATAGGACAGACCAATTTAGAATACCTCACACATGGCAGTTGGTTAGAATCCATATCTAGAAAATAACATGTTATTCTCTTATCACATATAAATCATGACTGCAGATAAGATGGTAAAATTGGCAACTTTGAAAATAAGTGTTTTATTAAAAAATAATTGACAATAGAGACGATGTAAATTGAAATGTATACCTGCATTATTATGTAGAATATTGAGGAAAAGATGGCAGCAGCAAGATGTTACTCAGTAACAAGGGGGAGGAAAATGAATAATCATCAAGTGCCAATAGAAGCTGAACATCTTTAAATTTAAACAATGTGCTTCAAGGCTCCTGTCCTAACAAATATGCACACACACCCCCAAAGCTGATGACTTCCAGCTGCCAAGAAACAACCAGTGTGTGTGTGCGCGCGCGTGCGTGTGTGTGTGTTTAGAGGTGGGGGCACCATTCTGCTACATCTGCTTCTGCCCTGGTAATTAAAAGCTCACTTTCCTCCTGCACCCTTGCTCCCCCCAACATACCCCCCTCCCTCCCCACCCCCTTCAGGAGTCCCCCCCTCCGCACAGACACTCACACACATATGAACAATCTAACCTGCATTCAACAACACAACCCCCATTTCTCTTCCTTTTTCTCAAGCACTTGCTCACTCACCCCTCCCACTTCCACCCCCACCCCACCCCTACCCCCACCCCGCTCACTATCAGCCCTGTCAATCAAAGCCACACTGTTTAAACAGCTCATACCCCACCTCCACCACGACCACCACCCAGGACCTTCTCGTTTTTAAGCATTCACCATCAGAGCTGCGTCCCCTCCAGCGCCGGTAATAGAAGCACCACACACACACACACACACACACACACACACACACACACACACACACACACACACACACACACACACACACACACACACACACACACACACACACACACACACACACACACACACACAGGGCAGAGCTGCTGTGTCCATCATCGATCACACTCCCCCAGAATCCTTCCCTGTGGGAGGGCTTACCAGCTGATGGAGGACCCCTGTGTGCTGCCCAACCAGGTGCCTGATCACAAAGTCAAAACACTACTAAGCCCTGGTGTTCGTAGACAGGAGATCTCTCTCTCTCTCTCTCTCTCTCTCTCTCTCTCTCTCACACACACACACACACACACACACACCTTCACACACAAACTCAGACACACACTGAGCAGATAGCCCGCCAGCAGGAGGGTTAAGCTCTGGATGATTAGGCAAATGCTGAGCAGATATCTATAGCTTCAGAGCTGAGCTACTGTCACTGAGGAATGCTCTGCAGCAATACGGGTACCTGCTTCTGGCTGAGCAGGTTATGTACGTTTGGGTCCCGGCTTTAGTTCTATTCATTCTGCTGCTTCCAAATGAAGCATTTCAATGGTGTTGCGTCTTTCAGAAGCAACAAAGCCGAAGGACAAAACTGCAGCTCAGAAAGCTTGAAGCAGAATGAAGCCAAAGAGACTAAACCTTGATTTGATTCTGCATGGGTTTTATTTGTCTTGATTTTACACACACACACACACACACACACACACACACACACACACACACACACACACACACACACACACACATTTTAATGTTTTGTCTCTATACATAAATAACTGCATTCACAAGTACCCCAGCGCTTTGTTATTAAAGATAAATGCAATGTTCGTAAACACGTTGCTATAAAAAGATTAGATGACAGAAAAGAACACATTGAAGAGAAAGTTTAGTTTTCAAAAGTGTTAATTACTGTTCATTTGAATTCAACCGCTATCCATGACCCACGGTAACCACCGCGGAGTTCCAAATTTGGTGATTTAGAATTTGTTTTAAGAAATTGATTCAGTGCTTCTTTATCAATTGAGAAAAAATTATAACAAATGATTAAAATAATAAATAAATCAAAAATCCCATCCATATAAAACATGTGATGTAAAAGATCCAAAGGAGAGCTGCTACTATAGATTTGTTATTTTTCAGAGGACGTTCATTTTCAAATCCTCGTATTTGTTGCCATCACATTTCCCGAAAAAATAAAAGCAGAACCATACAACAGGTTAACCAAGTACCATGAGTAATTCCTACACAGGTTTTCTTTTGGCATATGTTTGGTAATTCAGTTAAATTATTTAATTAGACCTCAGCCTCAAAGAGAGAGATAGAGAGCAAGGAGTAATAAAGCCGAGAGAGGCTCCGGTGTAATAAACCATTAGCGGGAGGAGGCAGCCGCTGATGTGTACAGTAATAATGCAGTGTAAATCATCACAGAGTGGATGCCATTAGGAGCCTTACTCCGGCCAGAAACCTGCAGTCAGCTGCCAGGGGCCCGGATCCGGTGCCGAGTGGAACCAGATCCGGCGTACAGAGGTGTTTAGGGCCAGGGCCGCAGGAAGAGGCAGGAAGGGTGCAAGGAGAGTGTATAGGGAACAGCTGAGAAGATTCCCAGGGTAAGTGTGTGGATGGTTTTGTGCACGCGGGCGCGTGTGTGTGCCTGCCCCCCACAGGTCTCTCTCCTGTATAGGATAATGGCAGCGAGGAGAAGCAGCAGGAGTCAGCCTCATCCCTCTTCATTCTTAGATAGCTCGTATTCTTCTGCTGTGACGCTTATAGTCACCCCCCTGAAAAACACACACACACACACACACACACACACACACACACACACACACACACACACACACACACACACACACACACACACACACACACACACACACACACACACACACACACACACACACACACACACACACACACACACACACACACACACACACACACACACACACAAACAAAAACACGCAATCTCCACAGGATCTTCTCTCTATCTCCCAGTTCAATGAATGACACCTTGGAGCTTCTTAATGAAGTGTAAACACAAAACTTGAAGTATACAGCAGAATTAATTATTTTATTTAGCAAGTCAAGTCGGTCTTGTTTATGTGGCCCCAGACGTATCTCTTCTCTACAATCTGTACAACAAAACACCTTACTATAAGCCGTCACAGAGAATGAAAACTCCCCATGAGAAGTGTTTGAGCCTCACTGTACCACACGATACTTGTAGTTTAGGTCAATACAATTCAGATGTTTTACAAACATCATTTCCACCCTATAAATCACAAGAGACCGAATAGCTGAAGTTGTCCTTAGCATTGAGGAATAATTGCAGCTGATAACAAATTTCTAAAAATATAGAATAATTACAGGGAAAACTGAAATCAATTGTGGAAAAATATAACGTATTTTAATTAATCAATTTTGAGGAATAATATATTTATTTTTTTAACACACTGTGTATCAATTTTGAGGCACATGGCTAAACTCCAAAGAGCTCAATACACATTTTATTTTTAAATCCTAGAAAACATAATATCAGAGAGTAACTCTATATATTACATTTATATATTTAAATTTTAAAAAAAACGTTATTTCAAAGGTTTGAAAGGAGTCTGAAAACAAAGAAATTTAGTAGGCTGCAACGTAATAACGTATTTGTTAAAGGCCGTATGGATAACGTTGAATCCCAATACTTTATTGTATATTAACGCCGTATAGGGGGACGGGTGGCCTGTAGTTTCACTCCGCAGCCCATCGCGCCTCTTCCCGGGACTCAGCGGCGCATGGACCGCTCTGCGCGCGGTGCGGAGTGAAGCGCCGCGCGACCAGCGAGCCGTTCCTCCCCCGCTGTCTGCGGCTCTCACAGCAAAAGGAGCTCTGAAAACCGCAAACTAGCGGGGAGTGCAACTTTACTGTGCGCCACGAGCCGAAACATTCTCTGCGGCGACGGGAGGGGATTTTAATAAGTGATCGTGTGTTTTCTGCTATTCCCCTTTGAAAGGGGAAATGCAGCTCTGCAGCAGCCCGTCTCCTCTTCAGGGGAGCGCTCACAGCAGCAGCGCTGGCATTTACATTAGGCTACTGTGTTTATTGGATCAGAAGCTGACTCATTTAAGAGCCCCAGCACACATGTGAAATGTTACATAGAAAAGAAATGTTACACTCTCCCCCGAAACTATTGTAAACAATATTATTTCATGGAGCGACTCGACCCTGGCGTGTATTGTGGTTCCATCCACTAGCATGTAATGCACTACTTAACATCCTATTATAACAATGCATATAGCATGCATTAAGGGTTATTATTAAAGCATGTTTTGAATGATATGTCAGTTTATGATTGTGTTTATGTGACCTCCATATACAATATACCACTAATTACGTTATAATATTCATGAATTTAGTTTTAGGTTTATGGTCAAATTATTTATACTTTAATTGATTCATTGTCCACGACATTACACTGATATTAATATATTTTGTATTGGATCAGATGAGCGTTTTGCTGTGATGCTTGTCTCTGTCTACAGCCTCTATCTGTGGTGGCGACCTCAGTGCTGTTATGAAGGCCATCGACCACAGCAGCCCACTGCAGGGGAGCCGCGTGACCCACACAGAAATCCACTAAATTATGTATAAATTCCATTACTCATCTGGAAACCATTTTTTATTTTTGGTAATTATCTCTTTTTTCTTTGGCTCCTAAATGCCATGTTGTTTTAAAAACATCTATTTAACATTTGCTGAAAGAAAAGTGTCTATTTAGAGGCCAACAGGGATATGTTATCCATAATGACCTGTTAACAGCAGACATCCATGATACACTCATGTCTAACCTGAAGACACACACACACACACACACACACACACACACACACACACACACACACACACACACACACACACACACACACACACACACACACACACACACACTAACTCAGAAACATAATGTATTTCCCCTTAAAATGTTTACATCCAACCCGGACCAAGAGTAATAACTACACATTGTATTTCCGTGCATTTTGTATTTACTTTCCTGTGAATGGCTCTGGGTGAAGAATGAAACACCATTACAAAGACAGGTGGTGCTGGCAGAGATGAATGTAATCTTGTGGGGCTATAATGAATGTGACAGGATATAGATCTGAGATGAGACCTGGTTTGATCATCAGGTAAAAATAGATCAGTCACTGGCAGATCATTACTGATAATTACTCTGAAATGATTGGCCATGTGAGAGGTCCATATTATTAAATAATTCTGCTCCTTAGTGATGGTGTGTTGGAATTTCATATGTGTGTGTGTGTATTTGTCCATGTATAATAAGTACAATAAAAAGGATAAAGTAGAGGAGAGGTGTGTTGTGAATACTATTTTGTGTACTTGTTGTCAGCTCACAAATTTGAAGGGGTTTACACACACACACACACACACACACACACACACACTCACACACACACACACACACTCACTCACTCACACACACACATGCAAACACATGGGGCTGCCTGAGCATTTGAGAGGTAAGTGCCTTGCTCAAGGACACTGCAGTGGATTGTAAGGAATCGCTCCATCCCTGTGGAGGCTAAGCTAATTTCCAGTGTTGAAATCAGAACATCGGAGGCTGAGGAGGAATCCAACTGCTGCTGCAATCACGATAAATGAGCCAACAACAAGCATGTAAAGAGACCTGGGATTCCTCCAACGGCAACAGCTGTTAAATGGTATAGCAGGCTGCATAATGGCACAGGCTGATGTGTGTGTGTGTGTGTGTGTGTGTGTGTGTGTGTGTGTGTGTCTGAGTCAGAGTTTGTTGAGGGACAGAAAGAGCCCTCCCCCTCCCCTGTTCATCCACCTATCAGCAAGCTTCATTTATTATGCAGAATGGAGACCCCTGGGCTGGAGGGAAAGGCTAGTGTGTGTGTTTTGGAAATGAGGGGGGGGGGGGGGGGGTACATTCGATGCCTACAAGAGCACACACACAGCTGATTCAGTTTCTTTGCTCACAAATACATGTGGTGCAGAAAAAGCACGAGAGGTATAAAGGGAAAGATAGAGAGAGAGAGATGTGTGTGCAAATATTTGTGTGTATAAGTGTGCTGAACTTGTTGCATCAACTATGATGAAATTTGAGTACAATAAAAGATGGATTGAAGTTTCCGAGGGTTCATAACAGGTGGGTGTGTGTGTTGTTTGTGAGTGTGTGCGTAATGCACAGACCTTAAAAAACAAAGGAGTTGGCACAAATGACTTTCTGCCAACTCGTGTCTGTATCTCACAAAAGATGCTGCTGGTGAACTGTAATTGCATTTCATCCTGAAAATTAATGGTGTGGACATATCGCCTTAATACAATATATTTAATAAATTCATCACACCATAAAAATAGTGGCGGTGGTGGCTCAAATGGAAACACATGAAAGGCAGCGTTGCCTGAGATTTAGTTAAATAGGCAAAGCAATATTTGTCCTTTACTTGAGAAATATAATATTTTGTATTGAAACTTTGTAGAAGCTAAACTAAAATGTTCTTGCGTCACAAATAGGAACCCATAACTGCAATAGAATTCAGTGGATATTTTGTACTTTTTACCCCATTTCATTTATCTGTTTTTCAAACTAATAGTACACACAAGCTATATGAATTGCTTATATAATGAAATGCTTTGTGAGAAGCAGTATTTTCCAAAGAATTTGGCATATAAAGTAGTTCAGAAACGATCAATGGGACCAACAAATCATTAAAGATTCAATAATGACATATAATTAATAATAGTTATAGGGGCCATTGTTCTGTAATAGGGGAACTTTAAGTTCAGAGAATTTAGTAGATTTTGAGGTTGGTACTTTTATGAACGCAGGACTTTTACTTGTAACTAAAAAAAATGTCCTAGTTGTATTTGTAGATTACTTCAGTAAATGATCTAACTCTTTGCAGTGGCCTCTTGATACTGTCATAACTCCTGCATTGTGATACAAAAAACTAGATATATGCACGATGCAACTGAAACATGCATATCTGTTCATCACGACCACATTTGAATTACATTGGACTCAATAATCTGCCCTATCTCACGATACCTGATTACATAAGAGTATACAATAACTAGAAAGTGTGTACAGGAAGAAGTATTTCTGATTCCATTAGTCTCGCCTGTCTGCTGACCCACATTAGTGGCACAAATATGAAAGCTGTGGTCTAATCTTTTTAAAGTCCCAGGGTAATGTTGGAAATGGTCAGAGGAGAAGGAGAGAGGGGGATGGAAGAGGGATAAAGGGAGGAAGGGGAGGAGAGAAACTCAATCTAAAGCACCAGGTGCATCTTTTGTCGACGTAATCTCCCAACCCTTGAGACCGCGCACACACTGGCCAACATATACAGCCTTTCATACGTACACATGCTGGTTTTTTCGACCGAGGGATTTGGATGCTGTGTTGGCTCTGGTCAAATGTAAAAGGGCTCTCAGGTCACTGCACTGCCACAACGGGGTCTGGTCCATTCTGATTTAGCCACACTTAGGTTATAATCAATAGGACAAAACCTTTAACATTGCATTATAGTGATGATACGTTGTGTACAGACTTGAGGTCAAAAGAATACCTGTGCAGATTAACAGGAATCAGGAGGAAGAAGAATAGCCGACATGTGTTTGGGGAAATGCTGTCACGTGAAAACCCACTTATGAATTTAGAGCACAAGTGTTCCTCAGACACAAGTGCTTTCATGTGTGAAACAGTTTTCCCTTTGTATTCTGACGTAAAATGTTATACTCTTTAAAATGGAGATCAAAATATGTGGTTTCATTTATATTCAGAACTCAAATAACTAATAACTTGAAACGTGAAATGAAAAAAAAATACTATGATGTAGCTGTAAGTAGATATAAGGACATTTTAAAGCATTAATGTGATCATGTAATCGTATATAATATGAATTAAAACGTTTTCAACACATTTAGTCATATTTTAAACAGTCTAAAAGATGCCTGTGAGTGTTTGGTTAATGTGTTTAATGAATCCTAAATGTGTCAATATGTGTCATCATGGTGTATCATTATGTGTGTTTACAGTTATGTTCTCTTGCTCTCATGCTTCATATGAGAAGTTGTACATGGAGACATGAATAAAGATTTAAAGCTGGAAGAAATGACACTATCTCCCCCTTGTAGATACAATTTAGAATTCATAAGCAATAAGACACACTTATTTATTTAATTTAACCCATGCCGGGTCTTGCTTTGACCAGTATGGTGGCTAATTTGAGCGACTGTTAGCACACCTACAATAGAGACACTGACACTGCCTGGTCTGTTGACCTCATATGTCCTTCCTGCTTGTGGGACTTACATTTTAACATCTATCATTATCCTGAAATCAGCATTTCTTCCATTTGTTCCAAAAAAATAATAATAATGCATGTTGTAAAACATTTATATTGTAAGTGTTTATGCTTATGCCAAATAGGCCACGTGCACACACAAGTAACTATTATTTTTCCAAGGGTATTTGCAGATGTATAAACACATGGATATGCAGAGTAGAGTAGATGAATGAGCTCTTGTTTGTGTGTGTGTGTTGAAGGGAACAAGACCTGGGCTCCTACCCATTGTGAGCATACAGACATGTATTGATGCCTGTCAATCAGTCCACTACATTGCCCATCGAGGACAAGGGAGGGGAAACAAAGATTTTCTTTTTTACAATAGAAGCAGTTGTTGTTGTTATTGTTGTTATTGTGCATCTAGAAACTTGAAAAGTTAAAAACCTTGAATTGTAGGAAAACACCCCCCTGAATAACATTACAGGCCGTGTTAATCAATGGCTCATACCACGGTGGATTTAAACAGACCGGGCTCCCCTTGTCCACAATCCCTCACCTGTCATCCTTTAAGCTCGACCCCTAAACTCCCGTGAAGCCTGAAGTAGGGACGAAGCCAAGGACAGAGCAGGCTGCTCATTGTGATTTAATCTCTCTCTGTCTCTCTCTCTACTGCAAGAACAAACATCAAATATGGCCTTCTTATCAGGCAAGCCCTGCTCTATCTATCTATCGCCAATCAATATCTCCTACTCTGTGTGTGCAGGCGTGTATGTGTGCGTGTGTGCTTGTGTGAAACAGGTCTCAAGGGCTGCGCTAACTAAGGTCAAAGATCAGGTATAACCCTCCAGCGTGGAATGACAGATGTGGCTGGAGGAAAACAAGATAAAAGAAAGGAGAAGAAGAAAGAAGCCCGAGATTTATAGAAGCTGCATGTGTCCTAAACAACAGATCATAAAGACGAAGGAACTGTTGTTATTGTTGCGTCTGTTGTTTCTGCAGCAGGTATACGTTTGCCTCAGGCACCTGGCAGACACCAGATCAGCTTACCTGAGTGAATGTCGGCCCTGGACAATGGACTGGAAGCTTTGTCAGTATCCGACTCCCTTTATGGACATACCAGCTACTCAACTAGCTTGATGAATAGCTCTCTATTAAATGTTTCCTTGAGTCACAGGGGAAAGGACTCCATATCAAAAGGCGTTGGCTTCTTGTACTTCCTGTTTGCAGCGAGGAAGCAGAAACAAATGCTATCCTTAGCTTTCCCCAGGTTCACACACACACACACACACACACACACACACACACACACACACACACACACATATAAATCGAAGGTAGTATAAACTCTTTCCCCCCAACATGGTCATGGATTAACATAGTAGGGAAAGTAAATGTATGCATATGCATCAGGGGGGGCTCCTGAGGTGATGATGACACTGTATGTGCTTCCATTTACCATGAAACAGCTCCAGGAAGCTGTGAAAATGCTGCCAGAGCTGCAGCCGGCTGCAATGGTTGTTAGAGATAGATGGAAAGAGAGAAAGAGAGATAGAGAGAGGGAGAGAGAGAGAGGTAGGGGGGATCCTTTGTTCTGTCAAGGACTTAACACAATCAGAGTGTACAGTGTGTCAGGAGCGCACAGGCATATATCAACTTCAATCTCTTTTTAATGAAAAATCCTGCCCTCTCTAATATGTGCAAATTAACCTCTTCTCCTCCTTCCCTCCTCCCCTCCTCTGTCTCTCTCCCTCTCTCTCTCTCTCTCCCTCTCCCTCGCAGAGGCCCCTCGACTCCCACTCCCACTCCCTCTTGTCTTCAGCTCTCCACCCTGTGTTCTGTCCCTCTTCTTCCTCCTTTTCCACTGTTTGGCTTCACTTTCACCGATCGTTCCATGTCTGCCTCATCGGTGGAGGGCAGGACGGCAGCAAGAGAAGAGCAGAGACGTTGATGGGAACAGAGGCTCCGGCTCTGCATTAACTTGTTGCTTTTGCTACCCAACCCCCACAGCAATTAGCGGTCACTTCGTTGCAAAAAATATATTATAATAAATAAAAAAATCAATGCAGAAAAATATCCAAGTCTATGTCCAGCAGCAGAATTAAAATTCAGCCTTCACCCTCCTCTGCTCTCTTTGGTTTTCATCTCCATCTCTCTCTGCACCAGCACACACACCGAATCATGCTATTACCCTGATTATCCTGATGAGTTGGTCAGATCCTCGCCTTCTCATTCTACGCATGCTGATTGTAATTTAGAAATTACACCTAATGAGGATTTTTTTTTAAACACGGCGGCCGCTCTGTGCTGCCAGCTCCACGCTGCTCCCTGGCCTAATGGATTTCCTGGTATGGAATTCATTTTTCCCTACTTTCTGCCCTGCAGGGGGTCCGGCTAGCCTTCTTCCCTCCTTCCCTCCCTCCCTCCTTCCCTCCCTCCCTTCTCCCCTCTCACCCCCTCCCATATCCCCCCAACCCCTCCTCCCTACTCCACTAATTGGGGACGACTGGCTTTGGTGAAAAGAAGTCATAATCATTGTTTCTGCTGCTAATTTAAGTGGTTAAGTGTACAGGATCAGCTCACAGAATGAGGAAATGAGTATGATTACATTTACATTTTTAAAATCGTAACAGCTAAAGTGCCAACTTCCTTGTTATGGTTTTGTTAGAGGTTTCTGAAAGTCCATATAACAGTTTGCACAAAATTAATGCATATGTTGATTATTTTGCTTTTCATATGGCACATACATTTTTTTCATTTAGGTGGTAAATAAGAGGTCAAAAACAACTGCATTCAATACATCATATCCAGATATATTTGGGAGAAATCGTATAGGAGGTATGGGGATAAATACACACACACACACACACATACACACACACACACACACACACACACACACACACACACACACAGACAGAGGCACACATGCAAATCAAAGCCATCAACAGCTTGTGATGAAGTGAGATTCGTAGCATAAACAGAGTGTGCTGTTACCATGGAAGCCACTTTCACCTCACAAGCCGAGAGAGACGGGCCGAGAGACGGGAAAACACAAAGAGCCAACGAGACAGGGAGGGAGTGACAGGAAAACTGTAACAGACAGACAGAGTGTTACAAGCTCCCCTTCAGCTCCAGTAAATAGCTTTTGAAAGCCGCCTGATCTTTTTCACTATGTTTCCATCCCCAGGGAAAGAAACACAATTTTTACATAAGAGTTCAGAAGAAACGGGAAAGTTCTATGAAACGTTGTTTAATAGCTGAACATTCACAGGTTTAATAAGCACATCAGTGAGCTATAATGCAGTGGCTGTTGGAGGGTTTTGTGGTTTTGGAGCCACATCTGTCCCTGTTTTGGCCATTTTTTCCTTGTCTGGTTCTTTGCAGGTCACACCGCCTTCAGACTCGAACTTCGGATGGCTTGTGGCAACCGTTTTGTTGGAGAGGCAGCAGGCTTACTTCACAAATCGTTTGTTAATTGAGGCAGTCTTACATGCACAAACTGGGCCATTTTTGCTTCATCAGTTCATATAAGAAGTTTTAACAAAATGAATTTTAAAAACTCGTAGATTTATTGCCATTTGTCAATTTGATCCTTTTTAAGTCCACGTGTGACCATGGCACATGCATGTTACTTCACATTCATGGGAGCCATAAAAAATATTAAAAATTCACTGGAACTTGAACAAATTGCATGTTCTGCATAGCACTGAATGTCCACAATTTATAATCATGCCTGTAGCAGGACATGTAACCTGGCGACCTGGTCATATGACATCAGACATCAAAGCGGAGCATCACAGCAAAGGGCTACTCTAGATACCTCTGTCCGTTGGCCAGAGATACAAATGACAAATGCCCTTCTTTTTATGCTTGATAAATGGAGCAGCTCATTTTCTCTTTCAGAGATCTAACAACAGGTTACATAACATCTATAAGAGCACCATGGAGATTGAAAAAGAAGAATACAGCTTGGATGTGGCTTTAAAATGTAATAAAGAGAACAATTAGCAATTATGAAGACATGATTTACTCGAAGTCCAAAGTATATCCGGTCATTGTGTTTGAGTTCCTTGCAATCAGTTATTTTGGATGTTGGGATTTTATTTTTTGCTGTCCACCTCAAAGCTTGATTGCTGCTGAGTGAAAGACTGGACTCCATACCTTCTGCAAAAAGGTTGGATGAGCGTGGCCACTGTAGCGATCATAGCTTTCAAGGTTTGCCAGGGAGGCTACAGGAGGTAATCAGAAGAAAATATGTCCTCTCCTCCTCCTCTTCTTTTAGACCTCCATTAGACCAGCCTGCCCCTGTCTGGGAAAATTGATTTTCTCCCTCCCCTTCTCCTCTCCTCTTTTTTCGTGTCTCAGGTTCCATCTGAGGCTTGTTCATCCACTCTCAAGAGCAGTTCTGCGAGACAGCGAGTGATAAGAGAATAGTTAGGCCACGACAGGTTGTTCTCACATATAGTTACCCACCCCCAACAGCAGCCAACAGGGATCCAGTCTCCTCTGTGTCCTCTGAAGAGGCCTGCAGTGGTTTGAACTTCTTTCTCCCCCATGCTTTTCCTTTACTCGTCCTCATCTACCTAATCCCTTACTTCCTCTCCTGTTCTTCAGACATCCTTCCCTCTTTCTTTTGCTCTTCCTCCAGACTTCACACTTGCATCCCACCCCCCTCTCTCTGAGCCAAGTATTGGATCAATGCACCATTGATTTTCCTATCAATGAACATTAGTATGGATCAGACTGCTGCTTGCACTGCCCTGCCCCAAAAACTACACACACACACACACACGCTTGGACATTCATACACATACATATATGCATACGTACACACACTCACTGAGAGCGCCTGTTGCCAAAAGGACCCCAGATTTCATCACTGCTCCGCCACTCACACACACACACACACACACACACATCCCCGCACATCCCCACACACACAAGATGAGCCGGGTGCCCGTGGACAAAAGAAGAACAGCAAGGAAAGACAGCAACAGAAATAAAGAAGTGTGGGATTGAGAAAAGGCCGGTTCTAGAAAGCACAGCAGCCAATCAATGACAGGAGTGACAGAAAGGGTAGGAAATGAAATCAGACTGAGCTGAGTTTGGCTGCGCGTAAAGGAAGCAGTCATCGGTCAACTGACTACTAGCCGATTCACTGCAGAATAATTCAGTCTGATTGGCACCCAGCTCAGGCTGTTGGTAATGGCCGCTGATCATGACAGTGAATGGATGCGGGTGCTTTATACACTTTGGTTTTTTTTGCTCTTTCCCTCTTACACACACACACACACACACACACACTCACACACTCTCTCACCCTATAATGGGCTCTGAGTCAGGTGGAGATTGCCACTTTTCTTTCTGCTGTGCTCCTTTTGTGCCCAACGATGTATTCATTCCACACAAACAGGGAGCACATTTCTGCACACATCAGCAAGATTTTGCATCACCAAACAGTCGATCTGTGCTTATACTTGACGTTACCATCTTCAATTAACTATGCTTTGTGGAAGGCGAAGAAAAAGAACAGTAATATTTTATTATTATTATCATATGTACACAGTGACATTAATAAATGAATGAGTGTATGAAGGAAGTTTGTAATTAACTGCCCTTTCTTCAACCGTGTGAGAAGCCCTTTATGCGTCTGTGACGGTGTATAAATGGTCTTCTTTGGGCTTTTCAGAAGTAATGTTGAATCTTTCATAATTACATTTCCTCATCTCTTTCCTTTGTCAAACAGAGAGAGAGAGAGAGAGATGCTGTGGAGACTTTCTTTATAGAACAAAGAAACATCCTTGGGAGTGCTTGTATGAAAGTTGATCCTCGGTTAAGACCCGTGTACAAGGAAACTGAGACGCCTCAGGGTCGTCCTTCGCCCTGCCTGTTGTAAAGTGTTTTAATTTGGGCTGCAGTGGACGCCTCTATACCTGTACCTCTGTCTGTCTATTTTGTATTGTACATTTATTTGTAGCCTAATTAATCATTTAGCTCTGTTTATTTCTTTATTGTGATTTATTTACTGCATGTAAAAAAAATGGTATTGCTTATATATATATATATATATATATCCATTGCGAACAATAACATGTTTAACTAGTTCCATCAGTCTCTAACACCTTGTTTCAGTGGCAGAAAAGTCCATTAAGGGCTGATGCATGTTGCATTGGTAGCAACATGTTGACCTTACTGTTGCTGCCAGAACCTGTAAGCGTATAAACGTTCTAAAGAGAAAGAAAATGTCTTTACATTTTTTAATCAAATTTAAAACTGACTTGCTATTTTGTTCTTCGCAGCATAGAGCCTATATTTTGATACAGAGAGGTTTTAAAGAACTGATATAGCCTTCAGAAATAAATAGGCCATGTAATCTTTCACATCATGCCAAAAAAAGAAGAGGGTTTATGTAGCACTGTTTCAAAGCACCATAAAAAAATGTTTACAGATTCTTTTCACACCAACGTCATACTCATAATCTCAACACTCCTTTCATGCCCAGCTGTCCTTCAGAGTTCTGCTGCAACTATCAAACTGACCTTGAGTTTAAATATCAGCATTTATGTGCTAAAAGAAAACATTTATATTTGCTGCTATACAAATTTCACTTCGGGCTTCAAAGCCTGCACCCAACACAGATGGCCAACCATGACCTTGTGGATTGACAAGACATGGTGAAAGGAGGAATATTCATGAATGTTATTGCTGGCTCTTTGGTATGATGTGAACTCCTGCACAACTCTCTCTCTCCCTGGCCAACATGGACCAGTTCTCCTCTCCTCTACACTGCCTGCAAACTTCACGACACACACAAAGAGAGAGAGAGGGAGAGAGAGAGAGAGAGAGAGAGAGAGAGAGAGAGAGAGAGAGAGAGAGTCAACCTGTGGGAGCTGCATAGTCGAGGCGAGCCCGTACATTTTTTTGGCAAAGTGTCAAACCAAACTGTAACCTTTTAACCACAGAGTTCAATTACTCACTTAACTCGCTTTGATCCAGACCTCTGCCTGTGATCGAGACTTTAAAACGAGCAGTGACTCAAATGTTCTGAATAAACCAACATGAACAAACCTCTGTCCGACGGGCTCATCTTCAGGAACATGACGTCCACACCAGCAGATACAGTGTTGGGCAGTGATGAATATCGGAGTTTTATCATGTTGCATAAGAGTTGTTGGTCCGGACCGGCTTCTTTTGGGTCATGAGCCTATTATAACATAGACACAGTCAAACTAAAACAATGGCCTTACGTCGTCTCAAAGTGGAGCAATGCCGACGCAAATGTGTTCAACTTTGAAAGAACCTAACTGCTTGCCGTCCTCAGTCAGCGGCAGGGTAAATATGGCGGGTCCCCCCCACCCCCTTCCCTCCGTGAGTTGCCTTATATGTATAAATAAATAAATAAAAAACACTCGTGTTTAATTATTTTAAAAGCTGTACGTTCCGCGCGAGCGATGTGGCCGCTAAACACCTTCTCGGGTTGACTTGGTGCCGGGGAGCCGAGCGGGAGCTGGCCGGAGGTCGAGCGCCTGACTGCGGGCTGCAGAGGCAGCAGCAGCCGGCAGGAAGCTGCTTTTCACCGGCTAGAAGAGGAACAGCTGCCGCTGCGCGCTCCGGCGAACACCGGCTCTCTCGCCATCCATGTATACAAAATACAGTATTGTTAATAATATTTAAAATAAGTACAAAATATAGGATGATAGTCAAAGTTTTTCCCCCCAATAATATTGTCCTAAAGGTTACTCACTTAATGACACGTATACGTTATATTGTTTTTTAACAATCACTTAAAAAGGCAGCTGAATATCTATTAACGATAATAATTATGATAAAAGTACAAGTTAATTCGGATAGGTAATTTATCTATATTTTATTTATCTATGGTAGGCTACTAAATATTTAGTCGTGGGACAATTTTTTAAATTTAAAATATATATATGTGTTGTAGTTTTTTTTCTTATTTAGTTAGCAGATTAGCCTTTTGTTATATTATTTTTGGGCTGTTTATTTTTTAATAGTATTTTTTTTCAAATATGCAATTTCAGCAATATGACAAGGTGAACGGCAGGTGAAAGACTATGAGCCCTGTTATTGAATTTTACGTGCGGTGATATTTGCATTTAATTTTCCTCAGTCACACATCAGTCTGCCATATTGTTACTGTGATAGGCAGCTTAAAGGACTGTAATTACAATCACGTCGAACCCCAAAAGCTTTTATTGTCAATGCACGCGCGTGCACGCACACACACACACACACACACACACGTATACACTACACACAGCTGGATGTGCGCTGCTATACATCCCAAAATTACCAAGGCTTTATCTCTCTGTCACATTTCAGGTCGTCTGCCATTTAACCTGTGACGCGGCCTCCGCGCGGTCCAAGTCATACTGGGAGGTGCTGGTGCTGGCTGGTGAATTAGAGCGGGCATGCGCGCTCTGGTGGAGGTGAATGTGAGCCATTAAAATTTCCATATATGTCCTGTCACAAGGGAGACCCCCTCTCCTCCCCCTCTTTTCCTCACTCACTCACACACACGTACACACGCACGCACGCACACACGTGCACGCACATACCCCCTCTCTCTCCCTCCTTTCTTTGTTCCCCTCGGATGATTCCCCATATGAGCTCCCTACAGGACAGAGGGAGAGAGGGAAACCACACCACTGCCACCTAGCGGTTAGCTGAGGCGCGCGTGACCGTGCGCGCGTGCTCTTTGTTAGCGACGACCTCCACGAATGTTCCATATTTGGAAAAGCCGTCGGTGTCTTTGTAAGCATCATCATGTGCTGGGCCGCTCTCGTCATTTTTTTGCGTGCAGTGTGGCGGCTTGAGTCCCGACTGCCCCGACACACATCACCACGCGCCCTACTGAAGTGTCCTTGAGCAAGACACTGACCCCATGCTGACCTCTGGGGACGGGGAGGGGGACTTGCCCTCCTGAAATTAACATATTATCATCAGAGATGTATCCGCGGGTCTTTCTCACTCCTTTTCGCCGCCATATCTGATGGATTACACATCAAAATGAATCAATAAAGAGGAGAATATAGGCTCTGCAGGACAATAATTTAATTAGCTCTATATATAACCTAGTTAATGAGGTACTTAACAGGAGACGTTAATTACTGATTCTATATGGCCCTGCTTTTTTCTGCAGGGCATGCTGTCTTCTCTGCGCCTTTCAAGTAGCATTAATCAATCATATGGTGCACATTTAATTCATCGGCGCCGATCTGCAGATACAAACGACTTATTTATTATGTGTTCATTTAGTGTGGTTGCATCATTTGTGACTTGGGCAGAAATTTCCGTCAAGAAAGAAGTAATCTTACAAAAAAATAAAAGCAAGCAACAGAATATGTTAGGAAATATGATGATCATGTGTTATATATACGATAACAAATCATTTAAATGTAAAAGCAGCAGGCAGTGCATTCGAGGAGGAGGAGGAAGGGGAGGAGGGGACGGGGAGGGTTTTTTCCAACAGGGGGCAGAATCACTCTGCAAAAAAAAACTCAGTCTCTCACGTACACACATGCGCACACACACTCACACACTTGACGCATACACAGATGAGTGTCTGTTGTTTTTCTTTGCAAGCAATTTTCACTCCTTTGCAGCTGCCTTAAAAAATTGCCTTTAAATAGCCTTTTACGAATCTGAGCCCAGCATGTGTGCTGTTTGTTTGTGTAACAAATAAACCGCTGAACCACATCTGAGTGCACGTCAGGGTTTTTAATCTGTTTTAGCGAATGACGATGAAAGGCTGCTGGCAGCACGTTTAAAGCGTGCTAACACGGTTAAACAGACTTGATGTTTGGCAAAGTGCAAAAGCAAATGTTATTTCTTGTTGTGAGTTCAAATGACGTCATCCTCTAAAGTTACGGTTTGGAATTAGTTGAAAGTTTCAAAGTAATAACCACTGGTAATTGATGCGTTTCTCCTGGGGCCTCTTTGTTACATTCAGGTCCTGACCCCGAGCCCTTGGAAGTTGTGATTTCATTATATTTGCTTAGGCACGTTTTAATTAAACTAAAACATGATTGCATGGAGTTTATAAATATTACAATGCAACAAGGCAGGGCAAACTTATCGGCTCGTAAATATTTTTGCCAAGTTGCATTTATTTTTCTCCCGTTTGATACAAATAAATGGTGGAGGCAATGGATATTTATTGCATATTTCAAGTGAAGAATCGTTTTTGACCATGGTCAGGTGTGAAATCCATCTGAAATACATTTTACAAGTTACTTTTTGAATTATCGACCAAAACATGATTCTCAAATTATATCTTGCTCCACTGACAACCAAACAGGAGCTACGTTTGGATGAAATATGTCAAAAATATTTGTGTTGTTCGAAACTTTCCCTTCCGTTTATTCACGCTTATTTTAAATGGTGCAGCCACATAATTAAATAGTTGTTTTGTTTATTTAGCCTATTAGAGCCAATTAAGGCAGACCATTACCTGCAGTGGATTACACCATACTTGGAGATGCGTTGTGTATTTTGTTTACGACAACACATCAGGCAAACGTTGTTATTGAGCTCCAAACGCATTTGGCTGAGACATTTGTATTTAATGTAGTTCAAAACGTGAAGCTACCATTTTTATTTAATTTTGACCATTCGCTCATGGCAAGTACACATGTAGTTAAAGTTATAGGAAACCAATACAAATGACGTTATTTGCAAACGAGTGATTTATATGTCTTAGAATACACTTTACAGTCCGTTTGTTGTTCTAAAGGCCGACTTAAGGAGACGTGAGGGTCTTGGATCCGGAAAACAAATCAACTGATTCATAATTTCCATCAGAAAACAGGCTTTACGAAAATAAATGAGCTCAACCGCTTACACTTTTTTTGGGGGCTAATCATTGCACACTGTGGATAATAGCAGCCAGATGGGCTGCTGTGTCGAACTTCTAAAAGGCATTTTAACAAGAGAACACTTAATGTCACCGCTGCCATGTCACGTGATCACAAGAGAGTTATTGGAATTCATGAACTGAACTCTTTTTTTGTTCGGTGATTTCACCATATATATATATATTATATATATATAATATATATCATGTAATATAATATATAATATTACGGTTAAAGAGGCCAGTCACCTCCTCTGTCTATGGACCTGAACGTGCAATAAATACTGCAATGCAGCCCAGTGCATGGTCAACTACAGCCCATAATGAAAACATGCTCTGCAGGTATTCGTGAGCCTTCATCTTCGTGTTACAGGAATCCTTCCACACTCTGAAATGACTGATGATTTGCTAAATAACCGTTGATTTTACTGTCACGGTGCTTTGAAAGAAGACAGGAACACACACCATCTTGCCAGACCAGGCCTTGTGACCTTAGTTTATTTCACAAATGTTCCCCCACTCACATTCAGAGATCTACATTTTACCTTAGATACTATGTATGTTAGTATTATTTGAGGAAATTAAAACATGGCGAGTATAAGAAGCATAATATGTGACACTCTGTCAGTGTCTTCCTGGATTATCACCCTCGTTGCAAAGCAAACCGTCTAATCCAGAGGGGTGAAACAAGACCACTGGGATGGTCATACATCTCTGTCCTACAAACTGGTTCTGGACACCTGTTCACTATTGTCGTCAACAATGTACACATTCTACAAGGTCATGTTACAGTCTCCTTAAAGGGGATGTTAGCAATAACACATTGCTAGGATCTACAGACAGATATAAATGATAATTTAGACTCAATGTGAAAATGTACCTTTAGTCAACCAATGATTAATAACAAAACAAAAAAGCAGGATAAATAACATGGAATACATTTAAATAGGGACGCATATCCGCGAGCCTTTTTCTTTTTTCAACACACTTTCTTCAAACATCCGTCGGCATGGTGTATTTGACCACTTTATCTGACTCATTTGAATCAAATGTATTTCCTTACAACTTAATCACTGTTGGCTTCTTAAAGTGTACAGGTTAAAGTGTATCTATTATTCATTTATTATTATTATTATCTCTTACTTTTAAGTTTGCCTCGACACCTCCGACAGTTTTGATAGTTTCCATTGACTTCAAGACGTCACAGGTTAACAGAGGTTGTACGATTCATCAATTCAGAGTTTTTTATAATGATTTTACAACCTACAGCTGTACATGCTTACAGATTTTACAACAAAATAATGTGGCTTCACCAACCAAGATGATGCAGAAACCTGCATGGTTTTCATTATGTAATTATTATTTTGGCCTATATATTCACAGGAACACAATATGAATGAAAAGTAAACAACTTGTGGTCAGCTGTGCAGTTGGATGTAAACAAATGTGGCTGAAGATTAAGTATCGGTGACTGTATTGTGTTAATATACATCCTCTTTTCGATGTTAAGAGCTCCACTTTTATTTTGAAGGAATTATTGAGAAGCCGCATTTAAATCTTAGAATTATGAATTACACAGCTGCATCCGGTCTTTACAGTTCATACAGTACGTGTGTGTAGGAGACATGTCTGTTGCAAACATTTTTGATATAAGTCATGTGACGCAGGTTTGCAAAGAAAATATCTGATCATGCAACATGACTGTTAATAAACAGAGGAGGAGACGCGGTGACAGGGGGATGCACATCACGAGAAGAGTCATGTCTTGGAGGAAACACCACAGCGTCAGGGAGACAGTCTCGGCTAATCTATTTCACAACGCGACCGTGGATCTCAAATGGACTTTGGACAAAGCGCGGAGTCAGAGGTCAGTCCGATAGCCGCTGCGTGTGGCCGCGCGACAGACTGCAATCCGTCTCGTCTCGAGGTGAGCGATATGCCGACGACGATCTCGCAGAGGGGAAATGATGCAGCCTCAAATTGGCATCGCAGTTTATAAAAGCGGTGCGTGCAGCTCCGACTGGCAACATTTAAAACCATAAATAGTTTTTCCTCCAACAGTTTAACACGTTAACTGCTGCCGGAAGCAGCAAGAGGATCTGCACTCAAGAGTTATAACGTCAACATGCAATATAACCTCCATCCATCCATCCATTATCAATACCGCTTATCCTCATTAGGGTCGCGGGGGCGCTGGAGCCGATCCCAGCTGACATAGGGCGAAGGCAGGGGACACCCTGGACAGGCCGCCAGTCCATCGAGCAATATAACCTCAATTCTTTTTAAAAAGAAAGGGAAAAAAGAAGCAACTCATGCAAACTTTCTCTTTCAAAAGTGCACTGTTTGTTTGCCAATGGAGGAACAATGTCCTCATGTATTCGTGATAACGTGACCCATAGGATTTATGTTTTTCTGATTGTTTTGGGAAATTTTGCAGCCCAGTGAAGAGGCAAGCATGCATGCACCAGTTAATAAGACAGTCATGTATTTTGTCAGGACCCTGTGGAGTTCGTTGTCGTGGTCTAGACTGCAATACAAGAAGACCTGCACATGCAGGGGATTACAACAGAGAATCATATCGACAACACGGTGTTTCAGGTAAGGGTTAGGCACCGTGATGAGTGCAGCAACAATGCATTATGCTTTGGATGTGTGGTGCCTATCACACAAGTCAGCTGTATAGTTGTACAAACAGGATCATGTTGTGCATCCTCCACAATCCAACCTTCAAATGCCTGAAAAATACAGGCAGAAACTGTCGGTGGATAACTGTAGCCATTAGACATATATTAAAATAAATGTGGATTACAGGTGTATCAGATCGCAGGTTTTCAGTGGGACCTCTTCTATAAAAGGATAGCTGCGTTTCAGTTTACCGAAATATGCAAACAACTGCAGAGACAGTGGCTATTAGATTATTTAATGGCACTCAAAATCCGGTGCCCAGGAGAGACAACGCAATATGAAAACCACCGCACAACCCTAAAAAAAACATATACTTGTCGACCCCCAGGGATTTCTCCACATTGCCAGCCGCAGCTCTTATTGTGGTCTCTCCTCGGCTCCTCCACTCAGCCCTCTGCAGCTCCACAAGCTACATCAGCTGATCCGTCACGTGGTGTGGTGGAGCGGGTCACCCGTTTGCAAAATGGAGTTGTCTGAGTCTGTGCAGAGAGGGCTGCAATCTCTCGCCGATCCGTCCGCCTTCGACCAGAGCAGCTACCAGGCGCTGGTGGACGTGTCGTTCCGGAGCCTGCTCTCCTCTCACGCCGACCCGGGAGTCCTCGGTGAGCTGACTCGCGACGCTTTTGTCTCCGCCGCCGCTTCCGGTTCCTCCGCCTGTGTGGGTGCAGCGATGGAGCCGCCTCGATGTTTGCGGGATTTTCTCTGCGCCCCGGCGCGCTGCGAGTTGCCGTGAATCGGTTCCCCCGCGTTTAGGATCGGATCTCTAAGGAGGCGGAGAGGTTCGGCAGCACGCCGCCCATCAGCCGGGCTGAAGCGGGCTGGGGCGGGCTGAGCTCTTCCTGCTGCCTGCTTTACATTCTGCAGCGTTTCCCGTTAACATGTGCGGCCACTCGGGATGCCGTTTGTCATTCAAACATATGACATCAAGTCTACCCCGAATATTAGAAAGGCTATGTCCGACTCTTCCAGTCTCCACAAGTCACAACCGACCCATGGAGACACGTCCGATTGTTCGCTTCAACCGATCAGATCTTTGAAACCAGCTCATTTGCATCTGGCGCTAGGCTAAATATAACTAGTTCAAAATGACAGCAGACTTGGTAGCTCCTTAACTAACCCTGTCATGGCTGCTTCGGTCACACACACCATATGTTGTCCAACTTCTGCAGCATTCCGACTTGGCAGAATGACATAGAAAGTGAAATGTTCACCATACACAAACAAACAAAGGACCCCTGGCTGATGCAGCTGAGTGGCCATTCACATGCAAATCATCATTGATTTCCATTCTACACGTCAATCTAGAGAGCACAAGTACGGATCGCAAATCTAGCCTCCATCAATTATACCAATTAAACGCGTATGTTGTGCCCATTGAGAATAAAGGCTGCTCGTCAAGGCTGCAGTGTGGCATCCTCATGCCGTCTGTTTGTGTTCATACAGACCAGCCCGAGCTGAAGCAGGTCGACCAGATCCGGCTCAAACAGAGTCACACTGCGGCGACCACCTTCATCCTGGAGGCGGTCAAACAAAACGCAGACGAGCCCACGATAAGGTAGGCGACGTCAGACAGAAGGTTTTATGTGACATCGTTTTGGGATCAACATATTCTCGTAGTCAGTATGGCTCTTAAAATGGTGCCGATGTCCCACAGTGTGACAGGAAATATCTGGCATAGTGTTTAAACTATAACACTCCTACAAAAGACACACCGTGTACATTTAAAATACAGCAAAGCCAGTTAATTAGCCATACTGTTGATGTGTTCTGTGGTGGTGAACCACAAGTTCATAAAAAATAGGCAAGGTTATTGTTAGTTTGGGGGAATTAGCATTGTTAAGAAACTTTTCAAATGAGCTGCAAGTTGCATAAAATAATAGGCACCATTGTGATCAATTCACTTATATATACAGGACTGTCTCAGAAAATTAGAATATTGTGATGAAGTTCTTTATTTTCTGTAATGCAATTAAAAAAAAAAAAAAATGTCATTCTTTCTTCGTTCATTAAAAATCAACTGAAATTTGCCTTTTTTTTATTTATTTTTGATTATTATGGCTTACTACTTAAAAAACTCAAATATCCTATCTCTAAATATTAGAATATCATGAAAAAGTATACTAGTAGGGTATTAAACAAATCACTTGAATTGTCTAATTAACTTCAAACACCTTTTTACTTGGTCTGAGGAATTAAAAAAATTTGAGATAGATAGGATTTTTTTTCTTTGTAGCTGTAAATCATAAGCAATATTAAAAGAATAAAAGGCTTGCATATTTTCAGTTGATGATGTGAATCCAGAATGCATGACATTTTTTTTTTTTTTTTGAAACAGAAATAAATAAAGAATTTTATCACAATATTCTAATTTTTGTATATTAGGGCTGTGAAACGATTAACATTTTTAATTGGATTAATCACAGGTTTTTGTGGATTAATCATGATTAATCACATATTACCGATATTCTCGGTATATTTTGTGAGAACATAGAGATTTATGACAAAAGACGGATATATACATTTATACATTCTTCTATACAATGGTGCTGCAACTCAGCAGTTATTTAGCAGTTTTCTTCCATATGGAACATTAATACATCTTCATCCTAAACAGAATGTTTAACCCTCCTGTTACCTTTCGGGTCAATTTGACCCCATTCAATGTTTAATGTCGGTGTTCTTTGGGGTCAATTTGACCCCAGGCTGTTTTTCACTGTGTCAAACATATCAGAAATATCAACTTTTTATTTATTTAAAGGGCTATTTAGGTAGTCAACAAACAAACATAAAGTACCTCACACTTAAACTTGGGAAGCAATATTAATTCTAATAATTTTCTGGAGGTTTTAATTGCTGGGGTCAAATTGACCCCGAGGGTAAAATATGTTCGTAAATGTAAAGGTAACAGGAGGGTTAAACAGAGCATTTTTCTCTTGTTTGTCAACCATTAACTCCACCATGATACAATCTAAAGGTGGACAGATTGACAAGTGACTTTTTTTGCTCGGTCCCGATGCGCGCGCACGGAGCTCTGTGGCGAGCGAGACGGAGATCGATAAGTGTTAACGCAACGCGTAGAGACAGAAATGACATGCTGCTGTGGAGATACGATCAACAACAGACGTTTAGTTTAATAAAAGAACAAAGACGTGCTATAGAGAACATGTCAGGGGGCGGGCCAATCTCTTTAATGTCATGCGATCTACCGACACTACGCCGCGATCGACTGGCAGGTCGCGATCGACGTGTTGAGACCCTGATCTACAGGAAGTAAAAGTCGTAACAAGGTTTCCGTAGGTGAACCTGCGGAAGGATCATTACCGATGAACAGACCGTCTGCATGAGAGCGGACAGAGTTCAGATTGAAGTGGTGTATTGGAAGCTCATTTTGCAAGTGACTTTTTTTCGTCCCGACGACCAACAACAGACGGATTGGAAGCTCATTCTGCGCATGCGTTAAATGCGTAAAAAAAAAAAAACTAGTTAAACCTGTAATTGGATTAACTGAGTTAACGCGTTATTTTTCACAGCACTAATATATATATATATATATATACGTTTTGCTCTTCAGTCAAATTAGCAGAGGGGAGATGGATCAGAAAAAAGATCATCACTAAAGTTCTTCTCGTGTGCAGAACAAACTAATATAGAGCTAAATACTCATTCAGACTTCTGGAATAGTTTCTTTGTTCTTTTAGTTTTCTTTTTCACTTCTTTAAAAAAAGGTTGTCTTGTATTTCTCTGCATTCTGAAACATCATTTTAAGTGATAAACAATCGTTTGTTAACTTAACTTCAATGGACACATCAACATTCATTCCTCTACATTAGTTCCCCTGTCATCTTTCTGTCACTCTTACATGTGTTAACATTTAAAATGTAAATGTGTCGAAAAACAAGAAGCATTAATACTGTTAAGTGTTAAGTCAATGTAGTTTTGTGGAGTCTGATTAAAGTGTTGTTCTTGCAGCTCCTGCCTCGAAGAACTCTCATTCAGTGCAGAGCGAATAGAAGTGTTCTATAGCACACATCAGGTGACAGCTCTAACAATATAATATTTATGAAATCTTATTGTGTTCATGTCTTGTGACTGTGGCTTTATTAACTCGTTAATCCATGCTTTGTGTTACAGAAACATAGAAAGGAACTCGAGCGTCTGTTAGCAAGGTGAGTGACATGTTTAAAGCTGCGGAAGAGATGTGTGGAGGTCATCCAAACTGACCTCCAAGATGGAACTGCAACATGAGAAAATAATTAAGCTGCAATTTAAACACTGAATTATAACTGGACGGGTTTGTTTATTGGACAATCGGAACGTCAACGTGTGTCCTATAAAAAAAAATTTAGTCGACTCCACATCACTTATGAGGATTATTAACATGCATCAGTGTTTTTTGAAAAAAACACGGATCAATTTAAATAGTTTGACGTAACTTTAAAGAATTGGATTCGCCGAAAATGGTTAAAGCGCAAACGCCGTTGTTGCTTCAGTGGAGCGGAGTGTCGAGGAGGACTTGGAGTGTGATTAATGGCAGTGTAAATGCTTAATGACGCACTATAAACAAAAGCTCTTTGTGAAAGAACCAGTGTCTGCAAACGGATTTTAAATAGTTTCACACAAAAAACGCGGAATGTTTTTTAATTTCACAAAGAAGTTTGACTCGTTAAACTTTTAAATAACCTCAAATGGTCTTTTTTATGAAATACTGCAAGGCTTCGAGGGATCCGGCAAAAAAAAAGTCACATGTCTGAACTCCATTTTCAGAACACATTTCTGCGTTTTCTCCATAACGTTGGTCCTTAATCGAGTGTATACAGAGCAACCGTCTTTTTTGTCCCCCTCCATATAGCATAGGAAGGTGTCCGCCTCAGATCAACGACGCGTCATGGCGTCTCCAATACCACGTGAAGGTACACTTAACACGTTTTGGAGCACGTGTTGTCTCTTTGTTTCACCTTTTCTTGCGCCAAACCAAAATGTTGTTTCCCCGACAGAATGATCAGATCGATAAGGTCAACGAGCCTTTCTACTTGATTGCGTTGAACACAGAGGTAAGAATGCCATTGTTATACCTCCACTATCCTGGATGTTCCTGCATGGGTACTTTTGTGCGTAAAATAGCGATCCCGTTTATTCCCTTTTATTAGAATAAAGGATCATCGGAGGATATCAACTTCACCTGCACAGTGGAGCAGCTACAGGTATTGGAATTATTGGTCTCTTTTATCTCTGTGTTCTTCGTCTGATTATTATGCTCCAATGTGAGGCAGGTTGCCATGATCCAACCCTGTATCACAAAAATTACGTTCCCCCAGACCTAAAATGCAATTTGCAGTTACTTTTGACTGAAACGCATTTCTCTCCAAATTACGTTTGACTGAAATGCGTCTCTGATCAACGTATCTTTGCAGTTTGTTGTCTCTCTTTTCTACAATGCTGTTATGAATTGTAAAAAGCGTCCTATAGTCTTATTTATTATTATTGTATATGTTGTTTCGCCTGCGTATTATGACAGCAATAAGCGTTGTAACGGATCATATGAATTGGCGTGGAGACTTACTGCTGGTGACTCTCCTTTATTTTCTTTCTCATGACAATACATTAATAAAACTCGTAAACTATCACCACCTTAACAGAGTTAGTCCCATACGGGTCCAATCAACTATTACACTTTTTATAAAATGCGCATCTGTCCGCAATCTATACCATAAAGTTCGCATTTTAACCTAAAAAAACAGTGCGCTTCCTTTTAACCTTTCAAAATAAAAGTCCGATTTGTCTGTTAAGCGGAAGTAGTATACAACGTCTATATTTATTCAAACAATACAATATAAATCATATTTTATTAACAATTCCCAAATTATTTCCCAGATTTTTCCGGATACCTGCTCTTTTTGTTTGATGAGAAGTAAACACGCCTGTAAATAACCCCATGAAGGGTTTATTGTTTTGAGTTGTTTGACTGTTTAGCATTTTCCTGATTGATTTTGATGTATGCCTTTTATATTGTATTGTTTGAATAAATATAGACGTTTTATACTACTTCCGCTTAACAGACAAATCGGACTTTTATTTTGAAAGGTTAAAAGGAAGCGCACTGTTTTTTTAGGTTAAAATGCGAACTTTTTGGTATAGATTACGGACAGATGCGCATTTTATAAAAAGTTTAATAGTTGATTGGACCCGTATGGGACTAACTCTGTTACGGTGGTGATAGTTTACGAGTTTTATTAATGTATTGTCACCTAAAGAAAGAAAATAAAGGAGAGTCACCAGCAGTAAGTCTCCACGCCAATTCATATGATCCGTTACAACGCTTTTTGCTGTCATAATACGCAGGCGAAACAACATATAACATAATAATAAATAAGACTAGAGGACGCTTTTTACAATTCATAACAGCATTGTAGAAAAGAGACAACAAACAGCAAAGATACGTTGATCAGAGACGTATTTGTAATTATAATACGTCAAATACAAACGTAATCTGGAGAGAAATACGTTTCAGTCAAAAGTAACTGCAAATTGCATTTTAGGTCTGGGGGAACGTAATTTTTGTGATACAGGGTTGCATGATCACAGGTGTTTACGCACCAACCGCCTCCTTAAGAATAAAAGAAAAGAAAGAAGTAGACTTAGCTGCTCGCTCCAGTGCAGTTTCCTTCCTTAGACGTGAGCAGTTTCCAAAGAAAATAAATGTTTTAGTGTCTGATTATAGCTGTTCATTTGACATAATAGGCTAAATGAAAGGTCTTTAACTTCAACCAAACATTAATTATAAAATAAATGACCCAGAACCAGATTGCATTGATGTTCTAGAAGAAGAAAAAATGCTGCGTGCATTATCCAAAATCCTTTTAACATCCAGCATGACCTTTGCTATTTGATGCTTCTGTTTATGTGACGTAAGGGCTGCCCTGATCATATGGCTGTGCTGCATTCCTGATGTCCGATATTTGATTAAATCAATTTGGACCTACAGTCGAATGTCCATCAGTGTCACGGCAGGCAGCATGAACCCTTTCTTTATTCTCATTCATAAAGAGTCTAATTAAATGCGTTCATATCATGTTGCATAACTGGTATTTTAGGGTATATCTTACCGGACATGTTCCTATTGGAAATGATCAATGGTTGCTTACTTTCAGGATTTGGTGGGAAAGCTCAAAGACGCTGCCAAGAGTGTGGAGAAAGCCAGTCAGATGTGATGCCGGGGTCCAGTTTCCTCAACCTTTCGGCACCACAGAGCACTGAAGTTCAGCAGTTCCCATCTCGTTATCTCTTTCTTTATAGTTTATTTTGTACCTGCGATTGACATGACCTGCATGTATACGTGAGAGACAATTATCATTCCTACGTGTGTGATTAAATTAAAACAGAAGAAAATAATACAATACACGTTGTGCCTTGAATAATTTCCCAACTTCATGTTTCTTTATAAATTGCCATTTGGTGGGAACATGTTTTTATTTATGTTATGTGGTGTCATTGCTATATTGCGGGTTTGGTGTCAGATGTGTGAAACAATTAGTTTGAATCTGGAGCCATTAACGTAAGTGACAGTCAACTCTGAATAGGATTTGTGTATTTTAGTTTCACGACGGCAGTATTTCGTTTCCTGCAGCATGCGTTGCCACAATAAGCTCAGCGGCTTTCTGGAGTCGTCGGACCGATGGGAGAAAAAAAGAACACGAACAGAACCTTACTTTTTTATTTTATTATCGTTAATGCTCCGCAAGAATCGTCCTCCCCTTTTTAGACTTCTTGAATATTTGAGCATCCACCTCCCAGCTGAAAGTTCAAAGCTCCTCAGCTGAAGCACCGCGGCTCGGATTCCATAAACATCCGAGATGCCTTCATGTTCTGGCGCTGGCTGAAGGAGAACGGCTCAAATTCATCAAGTGGAAGTTGCGACGCATTCTTCTTTCTTTCTTTTTTGTGTGTTTGACACCAGAGCCATTTGTCACACGGACGTGTTCTAACCGAGTGCCTGTGGTCTTTTCAAGCAACGATGAGCCACGGTGAATGAGGTGGCGCTCCAGACAGAGTTCTGGAGAGCGGATTGAGACACTTCGAAGGTGAAAACGACACGTAAGCCTGCGTATACGTACATGTGTGTGTGAGCGCGTGTGCAGCATGTATTTTTAACATCAGAGAGACCAGGGGACGCCATCATTAGCCTACTTATAGACGCCTCCAACAGTGCCATTAGAGCGCCAGTGGGATACATATTAAGTGAACGTATTGTGCATTTTTGCTGCAAAAGTGCATCAAACTGTATGCGTGTGCATTATGGGTTATTTTAAATCGTGCGTCACCGCCTCCATTAGAAAGAGCATACACCGACAGTAATTGTGCGCCTCCAAGCAGCTGCCTGTTGTCCTTTCAGCTCCAGTGAAGCACAGACTGCCGAGTTGTTTATGACACTGTGCAGTCCAACGGCTGTTTAAAATGTGCATACGCTGGTTTTGTGCGTTATGATCGTCTATATGTCATGCGTAGTACGGGAGAAACGGCGTACACCGACAGTAATTCCAAGGCGCCCTTAAGCAACGAGACCACGTGACCAAAGCGGGGCGGTCGAACTACAAGCCATTTTAGGGACGGTGTTAGTTTCACCAGAGCACACACACACTGCTGCATTTTACTGGGGGCTGAAGCGGATATTTTGGAGGCAAAGTTGTCGGCGCCGAAGTGCGAGCCTTCCCGAGCCGAACCCGGAGCCCGGGGCTCTCTCGAAGCCGAGTATCGGATACGTTCACAGCGCGCGCGCGGCGAGGAGAAGAGCCGTTTTATTCGCACATCTGAAATGCGCTCCGGTCCGCCGTGCGCTCTCCGCCACTGACAGCGTCTGCAGCCTGCTTCAAGATGGCGGCTCGGCTCCTATTCATTTTCTGCTGATCGCCTCCCAACTTTCATTGTCTATTCGCCTCAAGACCCACCGATTCCCAGCTCAGCCTCCAGGTATGTCTTATTCGATATCGTCTCTAACTAACGGGGCCGGAAGGGGAGGTTCGGGTCGGCGCGTTCGTGAGGTTTACACGTACCGATCCAGCGGTGGATGTGAAGCTTCGAACGGTGGCTGCAGCGATCACCGACGTGGAGCTCTGTGTGTGTGTGCCTGAGCTCTACTTTTTTTGGGGGGGCAAAACAAGCTCCGCGCTCGGGCACCAACGCGAATTAAGATCCACACACACCCGCTGTTGCATTGCAGACTGCTGAGTGATGTGTCCGTATAAGTTGATCTCGGCCGGGGTTCGCGTTGCGACGTTTGGATTTATGTAAAGTGGCAGAGTTTAGGCGAGCCAGGCTGGGTTGGCTGAGATGTTCCCAGCAGCAAGTGCTCCAAACGGTCCGTCTGCGCTCATATTTCCATCCAGCGTCTTCATGTTATAGAGTCTGGATGTTTAGGGTGTTGTGGACACGGTGCTGTGTTGCTTTCGGCTGTACATGACTCGATGCTGGATTTATTAACTTAACTTGGGCTGCTCCCATAAACGTGACGAGGAGGCAACTCGTTTATGTACATGAATGTTTGATGACGGCTGCTTGGTCAGCGCCGTTAAACATGTCCTGTGCCTCCTTTATGTCTCTGAGTATGTTTGGTTATCATAATTAAGAATGATGGTTGGGTTTTTGTGAAAGGAAAAAAAGAAAAGAATACAGGATACAAAAGGCTGGTTGTGTCTCAAGCAGCCAACGTATCATTTTGACTTTGGCGGTTATGGCCATGCATAGTTTGTTGACGTTTAAGATCATTATGAATTTCCATATTTTCACCTTCCTATGGCTGAAAGCTGGCGCCCTTGTGTGATTGAATCTAGTGCTACAGGCAGACATGAGCCAAGGGGTTCCCTCTTGGAGGGGATACGAATTCTCATTTTACTCCTGAATGCTGTTGGGCACCCTGTGTGTGCTTAACGAGTTAAATGTTGTTCCCCCTCTTCAGGGTTGCAGGTTTGTGATGAGATGTTACAGCGCATGGTCGGCTGGATGGTTCACTTTACAGTGAGCACGTTAACACACCCAACCAAGCTTAATCGTGTTTGTATTGACTTAAATAAGTTTCAGCCAATTGGGAATATTTTTTTCGAGATTTTCTGAATGGACTGACTGCGGTTAATGTGCCGATTTTAATTGGATTATTTCCAGCTGCTATGGATTTACGTGTGAGGGGAACCTTTTACAAAAATAACTGCTCTCATTTGGGAATAGATGATGGTTGGGTCATTGCAAGAAGCCGATCTCCTCATTTGTGTTTTGCCTTATTCAGACACTTAACGATTCGGTTCTGAATAATGGGTGATGCGCGTGCAATAGCGACTCTATAATTAAACAGCATATGAAAAGAACAAATAGTCCATGTCACGTAAAGCCTGCTCCAGTCCGCGTTTCTTTATGGGGCTCTTGGGCAGGCTGACATGGTGTTTACTGGTTGGTGCTGAAGAGACTCGGAGGCGTTCGTTCCCTCATGAACTTCTGTACGTTTGCATATGTGGAGTGATGGACTCCGAGTCTTTTATCAAGTGAGCACGCAGCTCCCACAGCACAGAAGAGGAGACCCGTTGTCCAAATACAGGCCGATTGGTTAATGACGCAAGCGGGCTCCCTGCAGAGGGAGACGTTATCCATCATCCGTGATGCGTGGAGTCGGAGTTGAGGTCCAAAACGTGCACCCGCAGTGGCCGGCTCTGACGGCCATGAGGTCGGAGCACAGAGCGGCCCGGGTTCTGGCATGGTGCCGGCTGTGGCTCCATAAAGTCACAGTGGGATAAAAGCTGTCGTCACTGTCCAGCCCATGGCTCCCAGTTAGACGTGTTATGACTGTTTTATTTCATTCAAAGACACCAAATGGGGCACTTGAAGCAATTCTAGCTTTTATTAATACTCCCATATTTAAAGCCTATACATGTTCCTATTGGTAGAGTACTCCAAATGGAACAACGGGGATACTTTGGTATTGTGGGACTTAATTCAGCTTTTGAGTTGCTGTTGTTTTTTCATAACCGCGGATTCGTAAAGTTGAACATCGGCCCAAAGTACCAGCAGCGCGGACGTTTTAAGAAATGGACCTTGCGAGGGGATAAATAAGTATGATCTGTGTGCGCTTCAACTTCAGCAGCCGCTGCGGTGTTGGCGCTGCGCTGCGCGGGTTCTCGCGCACACACCACCGACTGTACGCAGCGTAAAGCGAGCGGAGATTATTCTCCGAGTCGGACGCGCGCCGCCGGCTCTCCGCGGTCCACAACCATTTGGCGATTTGGCGTAAACGCGTCGGATGTTTGCTTTTTATTGGCTCCCCGGTTCGAAGGAAACCCCGCAGCCCATTGTGCCGATACGGGCTTTTTTCCCCTTTTTTTCTTCGTCTCTCCACAAAATGGCAGCCGTGCTGTCGGCAGCCTGGCAGTCCAGCCGCTGTGTGCGCGCGGAGGGACGGGCAGCCCGCGGTCCCTCCGCACTCCCGCTCGCAGTGCGGCTGCTGTGGTTCTAGATCCTGCCTCGTTCTGCTAGCTCGATCGTGACCAGCCATGTGGGGCTAAAGAAAAGCGAAAAGAGTTGTCATAGAAACGCCCATGTCCCCCCCCCCCACCCCACCCCGTGTGATACACTTGACGCCGTGTCGCCCCCCCCCCCCCCCCCCAACATCAACACCCCGAAGCGCCAGATCCCCGAACCTAATATTGTTTTCGCGATTTTTTTAGGTGCACGTGCAAGTGGCGTGGATAGTTCGATGGAGAAACAGATTATATTTATTATTTTGAAGGTAGCCTATACATTTAACACTTCACTGGTCCGATTTGTTCCATCGTTAGACTATAGATTTCTCTCACGTATAAAACTGCAGTTTTATGCTCAATCGCGTGCCGCACACGCGTCTCACTTCATCGTATCCATCTCGCCCGGTCGGGCAGAACTTGTCCCGAACCCTGACCCCTGGAACCCAGAAGGTTCTTTTGTTGGAGCCGAGAAGCCGTCTGCGTGAAGCCCGCATGTGGTTCGACCTGTGCCGCTCGGGTTCTCGTGATGTCGCCGTGTTGGTTTCAGATTAAGTGGTGGAGAGGAGGAGGAGAGGAGGAGAGGAGGAGAGGAAGAGAGGAAGAGAGGAAGAGAGGAGAGGAGGAGAGGAGGAGAGGAGCACAGAGCTGCATCGACCTCAACGTGATTGATTTATCGCTGTGTCTCGGTCAGGTGACTTCCGTGGCGCTGCCGCCTATCAATCTGCCACTGAGCCCCCTCCCCCCTTCTGGTTATTATTTGATTAGCATAAAATATTATGTTTCCTTAACACAAGTCAAACAAATGGCAACCTTTTTTCCAAATGGCCGCGTCGCGTTGTAAATGATGAAGCCCTCTCATGTCTCCTCCCGCTCATGCGTTGTTCTGACATGCTCTTTTCCCCCTCCCACGCAGGATTGTTGTTCTCCTCTCTCAACATGCATCGGACAACCAGGATAAAGATCACGGAGCTCAATCCCCACCTCATGTGCGTCCTGTGTGGAGGATACTTCATAGATGCCACCACCATCATCGAATGTCTTCACTCATGTGAGCAAACCTACATCATAGCAATGGCTGTTCTTGTGTCTGTTAACATGCTGGTGAGATTAAGCCCACCATCACCCAGCTCAGGGTGGATTCAGGATGCCCTTTCATGTGACATGACGTTTATGTGTTTTTCTTCTTCTTTTTCTATGGTTTGCAGTTTGCAAGATGTGCATTGTGCGCTACCTGGAAGCCAGCAAATACTGTCCCATATGTGATGTACAAGTGCATAAAACCAAGCCTCTGCTCAACATTAGGTGAGTAACAATGTATTTCTCGGTTTTCTTTTATTGTTTTTGAATACATTTTTTCTTTATTGTTCTCCAAGGAATCTTTCTCTTTTAATATACAAGTTTAGTGAGTGTTTTGTGCCCCATCATGGGTTTAATGTATGCACCTTTGTGTTCTTCTAATATTATTTCAATGAGTGAAGACTTTTTTTATTGTATATTGTAATGTTTGGCAGCTACAACAATAGTTTCAACATGCTTTGTTTCCCTTTGTGTTGTTCCTGTTTGTTTCCCCGCTGAGCGGCTGAACAGTGATTATGGTTTTAAAGACGCACAGAACATTACAGAGTGAGATTGTTTGCAGCCTTCATAAGCGTCTCTTAGATATCTGTGTGTCATGCAGGCTGAATGTATAAATGTAAAACGTTAAGCAAAACATTTACAAACAAGGAACCTATACTTTGCTGCGACATGCTGTGTCTTCATCCTGAGATGAATATAGGCACAATTCAACCATTTGTGAGTGTTGAGGATTTCTGTATATTAATGACTTGACTGAAGGTTCTCTTCGTCTTTCTAGGTCCGATAAAACTCTACAGGACATTGTGTACAAGCTGGTCCCTGGCCTCTTCAAAAGTAAGAGCATGGCTAGTCTCTGACATGTGTTTACTTTCTGTCTCTGTGTCTGCACCCTTTAGAGCTTCACTTTGACTTGTTTCATGCAGTCAGCCAGCAAAGCACGGGAGCTCTACAGCGACTGTATTTCCTCCAAATGAGAAGGGAATAAATAGGAATGTATACTGTTTGAATCCATCGTCCCGACAAAAGAAAATATAATTTTTTTCAATATGTTCATAATCTGTTTATACATTTGGTTCTGGGGTTACGGAGATCTGTTGTCTTAATGAGATCTGTTTTCTTTTCATGGTTACTTTGGAGTGCGCTGCTTTTGTTTGGTGTAATTCTGTTTGCTGATGAGCCAACCTCTCGAAACAAGTCAGGCAAAAACTCCCTTTTGTTTTCCTGGCTCACCTCATATACAGGACTGTCTCAGAAAATTAAAATATTGTGATAAAGTTCTTTATTTTCTGTAATGCAATTAAAAAAACAAAAATGTCATGCATTCTGGATTCATTACAAATCAATTGAAATATTGCAAGCCTTTTATTCTTTTAATAGTAGGGTATTAAACAAATCACTTGAATCGTCTAATTAACTCGAAACACATTTTCAAATGTTTGATTTTGTTTTGCTGTTATAAATCTTTTTTTTTACTTGGTCTGAGGAAATATTCAAATTTTATGAGATAGGATTTTAGAGTTTTCTTAAGCTGTAAGCCATAATCAGCAATATTAAAAGAATAAAAGGCTTGCAATATTTCAGTTGATTTGTAATGAATCCAGAATGCATGACATTTTTGTTTTTTTAATTGCATTACAGAAAATAAAGAACTTTATCACAATATTCTAATTTTCTGAGACAGTCCTGTATATCTCACTCCTATAAGTAGTGTGTGATTAAACAGGTGGGGCAGGTAATAGCAGAGGCTGTTTGTGTTTTTGTTTTTTTGTCCTGTTTGGAAATCACCCATAAAGTTGTCTTTCCAAATGTTGAAATTTTTCCGTATCTACCACTATTCTTACATAATAATAATTAGACTTATTTCTATGTTAAACCTGAACAGACTTGTAATTGCTTCTCTCCCTGAATGTCCTCAGATGAAATGAAGCGGAGGAGAGATTTTTATGCGGAGCACCCTGTAGATGGTGAGTTAGAAAGCCTGTGTGTGTATACAGGACTGTCTCAGAAAATTAGAATATTGTGATAAAGTTCTTTATTTTCTGTAATGCAATTAAAAAAACAAAAATGTCATGCATTCTGGATTCATTACAAATCAACTGAAATATTGCAAGCCTTTTATTCTTTTAATATTGCTGATTATGGCTTACAGCTTAAGAAAACTCAAATATCCTATCTCTAAATATTAGAATATCATGAAAAAGTATACTAGTAGGGTATTTAACAAATCACTTGAATCGTCTAATTAACTCGAAACACCTGGAAACACATTTTCAAATGTTTGATTTTGTTTTGCTGTTATAAATCTTTTTTTTAACTTGGTCTGAGGAAATATTCAAATTTTATGAGATAGGATTTTAGAGTTTTCTTAAGCTGTAAGCCATAATCAGCAATATTAAAAGAATAAAAGGCTTGCAATATTTCAGTTGATTTGTAATGAATCCAGAATGCATGACATTTTTGTTTTTTTAATTGCATTACAGAAAATAAAGAACTTTATCACAATATTCTAATTTTCTGAGACAGTCCTGTATAGCTTTATTATTTTATTCCCTTTTTATTTACCACAGCCAATGTTCCAAGTTATATTTTGACTCCTATTTATTATTTTTAAAATTAAAATAAAAAATGCAATTTTCTCATCTTTACTCATCTTTCTTTTTCTTTTTCGACAGCCTCGAATGGATCAAATGAGGATCGTGGAGAGGTGGCAGATGAGGACAAGAGGATTATCACAGATGATGAGATCATCAGCCTCTCTATTGAGTTCTTTGATCACTGCAGGTAGACTTTTGAGGTTTGGTTGTGTCCCAGTAATTATTTATGCTTTATTTTTGTTGTTGTTGTATAGTTAACTGATTATTTAATTTAGTTACAGTGGTGAGCAAAGCCATGATTATAATGACGTAATATGCTTTCGAAAACATCCAAGAATACATACCATCATGTATTTGATCAGCTGTTGTTTAGATCTGACAGACATATTGTCTCGCATAAGATGCTGCATCATAGTGGTGCTGGACCGATCAATAGCTCTGGTAACCAGCATCGTGGTCCTTTTGTTCTCCAAGCTTATTTTTCTCTGTCCAGAATAATAGATATCCAGGGCAGAACACTGCTAAATGAGTAAAGTTATGTCATGAATACACATTTTCTCCAGGTTAAGAATTGAGCCATTGTGTCAAATAATTACTTGATATCACTTTTTATTTATTACTGCAACTGAAGTGCATTGAATGGGTTGTGCCTCACTGTTTAAGACTTAATAAAATTATTTCAAGAGTTACTTTTTATTTCCAATTTTAATAAGTAATAAGCCTCAAGTATTGTATATGTCAAATATAGCGAAACAATATGTACATTTTTGATCATTAACTATCCTTTAATTTATTGTGAATAATACATGCATGTGTTATTCAATATAGGTCTGAAAACACAGCTGTAAAGTATACATATTTTCTATTTGAATTATTTGCAGACTGGGAGGTTCGATGGAGGACAAGCAATCTGAAGATCAAAATATGGTAAGAAATGTGGCCACATTATCTGCCAGTGTTTTTATCTTGTTTACATCCTTTACAACAACAACAACATATTAAAGGGACTGCAGGCCCATTTTCTTCCGGCAGCAACTGAGTATTTCGTGTCCATCTCTGTTGTGAAATCTGACACATTTTAACTTCACATGGTTTCCTCTGAAGGGCTTTATTGTTTGTTAAATGTTTTAAATGTCTTTAAAGATTTAGATCCATTCTAAATCAATATACTCGTTCACAGCATCTTGTGTTTAAATTTGAAATATACTTTCATAATTGTGCAGATGGCAAACAAAAGGTACCTGCAGTGTCCAGCAGCCATGACCGTGATGCATCTGAGGAAGTTTCTGCGCAGCAAAATGGACATCCCAAATGCCTACCAGGTCTGTATGGATACATACATGTTTTTTGGCTACATAAATTGGACATTAAAACTGTGTTAATATAATTGTGTTGATCCAAGGGAATTGTGATATTATACTTATTTCTAAATATTATTTAAATGGATGTTTAGGAACTGTTTTATTAAATGTACTCTTTTTTTCTTTTCTTCCTTTCTTCCATCTAGGTTGAAGTCATGTATGAAGACGAACCTCTGAAAGATTACTACACTTTAATGGACATAGCATACATATACACTTGGAGAAGAGTAAGAGATATATTTGGTCAAAATAAACTTTATTTCTGTTGGTTCATCTGTGTTTATGTTGTCGAAAAGTCGTAAATCAAATGTTCTTATTTGGTCCGGTAATGTATTGTTATGATAAGTCCTCTATTGTCAAATACATGTTCTAATCATGGCTTATCAACTGGATCATATGCAGTGTTAATTAATGACCAAGACAACCAATGTTGTTCTTAAAATGAGTTAATTTACAAACTAATTAATAGAGCTTCACGTGTTGAGATTTAAATGAAATCCAAAAGGCTTTATAGGCCCTGCACTAAAAACAATCCATGTGTTGAATATGGGGTTCCTCCCCTTTTGTTGGTGGTTGTGACAATAATGTGGTAGATTCTTTAAATATGTTTATCTTTTACTCTTTTAATTGTAAAATGCAGTCAGACAGGAGGCTGTTGGGTTAGTTTAGGGACAATTAAAACAAAATGTGAGTTGTAGGCCACAAGGAGGTTATTTCCTTTAAAATGGAAAAAAATATATTGACCTGAATATATATATTTGATTATTGTTAAGACGAAGGATTCACCAGTCATTCGGAAATATTTTGTCCATTGATGCAAGAAACGAATGTGACGGACTGTATTTTGAAATGGGTTGTTTGGACAAATTAATTTGGTTAATGCTGGTTCGTAACTTCTTTAAAGTGTGGAGAAGGCTGTGTTTAACGTTGTCAGGTGATTGATTTGGTTTTAAACTCGATAGTTCTTTTATTTTATGACCTCTTTATTCCACCCTTCCTCACAGAACGGCCCGTTGCCGCTGAAGTACCGAGTCCGACCCAACTGTAAGAAGATGAAGGTGAGCCACGCGCAGCAGGAAGGCCAGAACAGCGCGAGCAGATCCGGTCCCGAGAGCGATTCTGCTAGCGACAAAGCCGGAAGTCCCGCCGGGGCTCCGTCCACGTCCTCCTCGTTGCCGAGCCCCGGCACGCCTGCGCAGTCGCCGCACCCCCAACTCCCGCACGGCCCCATTAAAGTCAACGGGACACCGGCCGCCGCCGCCCCTCCGCCCCCCAGTCGGCCCTTAACTCAGTTCAGCGGCGGCGGCGGCGGCAACAACAACAACAACAACAACAACAACAAGCCCCGGAAGGTCTCACTGAACGGCTCGTCGACCTCCTCCGGATGACGCGGGACTCCGGACGGCCGACGCCAGACTCCGCTAACAGGCCTACTATTTTCATGCCAACGTAGTTCCATTGTATAGACAATGGTATCTCTTTTTCTCTCTCCATCTGTTATTCTAAATATTATGGCATCACGTGTAAGTTCATGACGTAGTGGAGCCGGAGACGTTTGAAAATAAAAGGAACAAGGAAGTCTGATGGCTTTTTAAGGCCTAATGGAAGCAGATGTTGATGTGTGGGAAAGAGATGGACAAGCATTTATCCCCCTTTTTAAAGCTACATCTTTATTTTACAAAAGTGACTGAAGATATACTTTTTATATTTTCTCCTACATTTTTCAGATTTAAACGTGTTTTATCATGATTTATTTCATGTGTGTTGGGATATTTTTAAACTGTGTTTTAAACATGCATGCTCATGATAACACGTTTTTCTTTTATAAAAGAGGATTCTGTGTATTTGCCCCAAGAAGTCTCGTTTTGAGGGGGGTTGTTGTTGTTGTTGTTATTGTTGTTGTTTTGGAAGCGTTTCAGACGTCAATCGTGGTCCGAGGAAGGGAGCATGTTTGTCTGGCGCTGTTGGCTTCATGGAAAACATGGAGGGAAAAAACAACTTTAAAATGGCCTTTTACTGAGAACAAAAAATCAGTTTCTTGTATAGCTGCAGTGGAATCGGATTCCTTATCCACCACGACTTCAACGCGTTTTAAGCAGTTTGAGCGAATCCACGTGTAAATATAAACAAAATGCATATTTAATCAGCGATGGTGTTACTCTCTTATTCCCCTTTTTGTTCAGAGGGAATGACTTGGGCTCCTGTTCTGCTCCATGTCATGCTCAATGGCAGACGTGTTGACGTCTCCCGCGTGTTTTCCGTATTTGTATCGCTCGATTGTATGACAACCTATTGTATTGTTACTGTTGCACAGTATAAAACAACTAAATAAAACATTTTACACTTACTAAAGACTTAAGTTCGATTGTCTCTGTGCGACGGAAGCTCCTGAGTCGGTCTGGTGTTTCCACATCGACGGCAACCAAATAAAGGAATACTTGAAATGGCAGAAGGTGCAACATATGTCTGTGAATCGGCAGCGATGTGTAACTCGGTTAAGGAGGCCGGCGATGAACAGCTCGGAGGTGTGTCACGTGATCCAATCATGTTTCTGAATACATTAAATGAAGATTGAAGCATCTTTGCGCTTGGTTTTGTATTGGCTATTATCACACGGTAATGGCATTTACTTCACTAAAATGCAGCGGATTTAATGGGAAATTATAATGAAGGACGTTGTCTTATTTATTTACGAGACAACTATTTATTATTGTATCTTCCATAATTTAATTCCAGTTTGATTTTCATTGTCACGTAACGCTGCCTATCAAGTGTGATCAGGCATTTTATGATTATGCCTATCTTGGAATCGTCAAAGCTCCTAAACTACAATTAAATACATGAATTAGCTTACGTTTGGATAATTCTTTTTCTTTTTCAAAATTTGATTACAAATAATCATTTAAATAATATAAAATATAAATATGATTATATTATAAAACGATTAACGTATAGTTGTGAGTGGATGTTTAAACCACTCAAAATATGTGTTTAATGAAACGTAAACATAGGCTAAAAAAATAAATAAAAAATAGGCCTAAATCTGGCATTCAGAAGGGTTTAAGAAAGTGCCTCTATCAAACAGATTAAAGAAGCAACATATGATATCAGATTGGAGCTATCGGTTCCTTTTAGCCTATTCTATAACCAGTGTTCCTCAGAACAGCTTCCTTTCCTTTTGCAATGTTTCCTGTCCCGATGTGAGGGTGCCGGGACACAGGATGTCGGATATGTACAGATTGTAAAGCCCACTGAGAATTTGAGGGTTACAAAAAACAATTAAATTGAATTAAAATGACCTGATAACAGAGTAATACAACGAACATTTAGATCATTCTGATTTAATACACATAATGATCATTTATTTGGGGGTTTACTGAGTGGTAATACTGCAATCACAGCAACTAATTAAATATGAAAATAAGCCTTTCCTTTCTTTTAACAGTTGTTTCTGATAGGGTCCCGGCACACATAATGTCGTTTATACATAAAGCCTTGTGAGAGAGTGAGAGGTGAGAGTGTGCTCACCTGTGTGCGCGCATCACGGCTGAGCGATGCGCGCGCCACGGAGCGGAGCAGCGCGTGCGCTCTGATCGCTCTTTTAATGAAGTATAGATATTTAAAAAACTGCCCAGCAGTTTTTTTGCGCCCCCCTCTGAATGGCGCCCTAGGCGGCCGCCTATACCGCCTGTAGGAAAAACCGCCCCTGCGCCGAATCATATGAATGAATGTTGGTGGTGGTCCGAGGGGCCGTAGGCGCTGATTGGCAGCCACGCTTCTGTCAGTCTGCCCCAGGGCAGCTGTGGCTACTGATGTAGCTTACCACCACCGTTATCACTGGTGCATGTATGACTATGGACTCTGTAAAGCGACGTTGGGTGTTTTGAGAAGCGCTATATAAAATAAATTATTATTATTATTATTATTAAATAGATCCACAAAAACCGAGAGAGCGGGGATCATGTTTGGAATGCACACATTTCAAGCATCACACATTTTACAATAGTCTAATCATAATGATAAGCTTTGTTTTGGTCATTTAAAAAAAATTCAACAACAAAGGGCAAGAAGAATAACTCGTATACTGGTCCCCGGAGGACAAACTCGAGCCAGCAAGGCAAGCAATGCAGTTAAAAACGTATCTCATGAGGAAATGTTCCACGCCATGCGCACTTCACGGAGGGACTTGACTTGAGAGGAGGAAGCGTCACATCGCTCTTACTGAACGTATTTCGCGACGTGCTTGTGGATTGCGAAAGTACTGGGGTGAGTCATCTTTCCAATACAAGATCTTCGGCTGGGGCGACGGTACATTCTGCTTCCTGTATGTTGCCACGGCGACACTTAACGACAACAACTCAAATCGGCCAAGAGAAACGCTGCGTTGAGTCCTGTGATACATCCAATGTGTTTTCTGTGCAGTTAATCCGCTCTAACGTGTGATAACACATCTTCAAGAGGAGGCGGTTTCCACCATGAGTCAAAAACAGATCATTCAAGGTGAGATTCATGAACTGTTTTGTTCATAACTAAAATGATACATTTCACCTCAGCTATAATTCAAACTGTCTTTCTCTCCTTCTGTTTCGCAGTTTTTGAGGACTATCAGAAATCAAGGATGCACTTTGTGCAAACGGTTGCTGACCTGGCAGCCAGACCACAAAACATAGACATCCTTCAACATGCTGGTGAGGAACTGTTCTGACCAAAGTGGCCATGTTAGCGTTAGCTGCTGTTTCCAGGTGTGAACTCCTCTCTTCTCCTGCAGGTGTGATGTCAATGCTGCGCCCCCTCATGTTGGATGTGGTCCCCAGCATTCAGCAGACGGCGGCTCTGGCTGTGGGCCGCCTGGCAGACCACAGCGATGACCTGGCCAAGGTCGTGGTGAAGGAAGACATCCTGCCCCAGCTGGTCCACTCTCTGACCTTGCAGAATGTCAGTAGCTCATCCTCATAACACAAGTGCCAGGTTGTCTAATACGTTGTCCCCTTTAGAGGCTGGTGCTTTTGGGTGTGTGTGTTTGTCTGAGTTAGAGAGGGGAGGGAGACCCTGCATGCCGTCAGCCCCCTGGAAGCCAGAGTGTGTTTTGGGCTACTTGGCAGATCGCCTGGGGGCTACTCCAAAACCTAAGAGCCCTTTACCACGAGAGCAGCCAACCTTTGTTTTCTCTCTCTCTGACGGACACACGCTCTTGTTATTATAGGGACATTGCAGTCTCCTAAGCATACTATTGCACACAATTCTGTTTGCATTTTATTACGTTTTATGTCACATATTATAATAATATATAGTTTTGCTCTTAGGCAAAACATCTCCATTGAAACAATTTGCTTTGAGGGAAACCACCTTTGTCAGGAACCATATGTAAAACATAAAAACAATATTTCCTTTTTGTGTGATAACAATGACTTAAGTTAATTAATATATTTTGTCACCTTCCCCAAATATGAAAGTCCAGTGTTATGACTTTCTATTGTCTTCCTTTTCAAGAAAATAATCGTAAATAAACATTTGAATTTTTTAATCACTGGTTAAATATATAAAATCTTATCCCAGGCTCTACTTGGATATTTGTCATCATATCATGAAACAATACAACTGCCTAGCTCAGCCATAATTGAAGTCTAATGTCCGTTTAATCCTCCCATTGGGCCATGCCAATGAATGTGTGTGTGTGTGTGTGTGTGTGAGAAGAGGTTCTATAAGAAGGCAGCAGCGTTTGTGCTGCGTGCGGTTGCCAAACATTCCCCTGAGCTGGCCCAGGCAGTGGTGGCCTGCGGGGGAGTGGACGCCCTGGTTTTCTGCCTGGAGGAGTTTGACCCCGGGGTGAAGGAGGCTGCTGCCTGGGCTCTGGGCTGCATCGCACGCCACAGCGCATGTAAGGCACACACACGGACATGCTTCGATGTCGATGATTTTCCTCTCCCCTTTTCTCACTGTCTCGGTTTGGAGACCCATTTTAGCCCATGGAAAGATCTATTTTTAAAATGTAATTCGTTGTCAGCGCTCTCTCCTTGCATTTGCACCTGTATGTGTTTCTCGTAACGTTCCTCCACCTCTTTGTATGTGCAGCCCTGTCTCAGTCTGTCGTGGATGCCGGTGCTGTGCCCCTGCTGGTGTTGTGTCTTCTGGAGCCTGAGATGGCCCTCAAACGCATCGCGGCCTCCACCCTCAGCGACATCTCCAAGCACACACCTGAACTCGCCCAGACTGTGGTGGACAATGGAGCCATTGCACATCTGGCACAGATGATCCTCAGCCCAGATGCCAAACTAAAGGTATGGAAAGCTCAAGAGACAGACAAATCAAACGGCAGATGTTTTAACGCGGCTGACGATATAGCTTGAGCTTTGGATAACGTTACGAGATTACAGTAACTGATCATTTTTCTTAACTTAGCTTTTTCTTAAAGATACTGCTTGCCAAATGAGGTAAAACATAACCAATACTTGAGACATGCATGCTAAATAACCATGTAACCTTTTTGCTCTATATTATCTTTAAAATATGCTTGTCTTTGGTGCTTTTACTTTGGATATAATTTTAGCAGAACCCTTAAATGCATATCTGTGGAAAATGTTGTCTTAAAGAAAGAAAATATACTCAAGCTACAATTGAGGATATATATATATATATATACATACATATTTCCTCAATTTGTCATATGTTTCTTGCCCTTTATTTCACTATTTTAACAAACATCTTGTTCGATGATAATTTCATGTGATACATTGTGATTTAATTGTGAATGATTTGGGATTCAGAAAAACATTCAATCTTTTTTTGAAATTAAAAATACAGAGGTAAAACATATTTGTATTCATGTCAAGAAACATTCTCCATTACAGTTTTACATTTTACTATTAGTAAAAATTACCATTGTAGTCACTCAACATTAGCCCTGGAAAAGTGGTAAAACTTAAAGTGGCATATACATTTTTGATATTTAGAGATTATTAGCATTAACTGCAGTAACATTCTTTTCCATGTTAAAAAACAACTCGTACATTAAATTAAATTGAATAAATGTAACATCAAAGTGTAGCTAACAAAAACAGGTATTTAATTAATAACAGTGAGATTCAAGCATGTCCACTGGCTTTAGAAATGAACAACATGAAGCTTGTAATTGAATTTACAGAAATATGCATGAGCTCTGGCAATAATTCGGACATGTTTTTGTTCCCATCCAGAGACAGGTGTTCTCAGCCCTCAGTCAGATCAGTAAACACTCGGAAAGCCTGGCGGAGATGGTGATCGAGGCGGAGATCTTCCCTGCAGCGGTGGCCTGCCTCAAAGATCCCGACGAGTACGTCAAGAAGAACGTCGTCACTCTGATGAGGGAGGTGGTGAAACACACACCGGAGGTACGGCGCTCTCTCACACTTGTGGGCTCCATCGTGCATGTCTGGACACAACGTAACCTGGGTCTGTTTCCAGCTGTCCCAGATGATTGTGTCTTGCGGTGGCATTGGAGTTGTGATCAACTATCTGGGTAATTGCCGCGGAAGCCTCCGGTTGCCCGGGATCATGATGCTGGGATATGTGGCCGCTCACAGTGAGAACCTGGCCATGGCTGTCATCCTCTCCAAGGTGGGACTCTCTCTTGTGGATCCCCCCGGCAAAGCCACGTGACGACTAAACCCACCACGACAGGACCTACAGAATACGCTGGAGGTCATATTGACTGAACCTATATCATGCTGTGTGTCCTCCTGTCCTGTAGGGTCTGTCCCAGCTGGCCCTGTGTCTGTCCGAGGAGCACGAGCCTCACATCAGGGCCGCCACCGCCTGGTCCATCGGACAGATAGGTCACCACACCCCTGAGCACGCTAAGGCCGTGGCCACCTGTGACCTCTTGAGCAAACTGCTGGAACTTTACATGAACGCCAGCAGCTCCGAGGACCTGCAGGCCAAAGTAAGAGCTGCCGCTCTGCAGGTCGAGCTGCAGTGAGTCTGTGGAAATGGGATCTTAAGCAGTGTGTGTAGCACAAGTGACATCACAGTGAAACTATTTGCTCATGTTTTACCTCTCAAAAACAGACAGATTTAGGATGACTCGTTCTTATTTTTGGCCAATAACTAGAATGGCCCTGAGAGCTCAACAAACTGAAGATAAACTAAAAAATAAATAAACAAAAAGACAAAACAGGAGCAAATTAATAAAACATTTTTTTGGGACAACACATGTGTATTATTTAATAAACACAACCTATTTCAGTTCCATAACATACACATTAAATATAATAACATAAACAGACAAGTTAGTATCCCAATAACAACTAGTTCAAATGTGTATGTGTGTGTGTGTGTGTGTGTGTGTGTGTGTCACATACATTTAATTAAACTTAACTTCAGGATGTCGGCCAGCTTGTACTATTTTATCAGTTGCCACTTATATTGAGGCACAAGTAACTGGTATCTGTAATGGAAATGAGCCTTAAGAGCAATCATACCAACTAAACCAGAGAAACTCTTATTTTCAAGCCATAAGACCAAATTTGGAGTCACCGGTCAGTTGGTGTCAAAGGTCACTTGGTAAAAAGAAAGAGAGAAAGTGAAATGGTTTCCATGACTTTATCGCTCCTCTTGTTCCTTTCAGAGTAAGAAGGCTCTGAAGAGCATTCTGCAGAAGTGCACCTACCTGCCAGGTCTGGAGCCCCTCCTCCACGATGTCCCCAGCAACATCCTCAAACACGTGGTGGGCCAGTTCAGCAAGGTGAGCGGTATCCCAACATGCATCAGTAATCTGCACTTTGAAAATGTAAAACAAATAACATAACCAAAAGGTTTTTTCATGAGGAGTTTACGTCAACACGTTGTCTCCCCTTCCATGCCAGGTGCTGCCTCACGACAGTAAGGCTCGCCGTCTGTTTGTGACCAGCGGGGGGCTGAAGAAGTTACAGGAGATCGAGGCCGAGCCCGGCTCCGCTCTGCGGGAGCACATCAACGCCATCAACAACTGTTACCCTGAAGATATAGTCAGGTGTGTTTCTCTCTCTCGCACGCACGCACACACACGCACGCACACACACGCTAAAACACATACCTTGTTGACATCGAAGCCTTGTGTGTGGAGCTGTAAACACCAATCAAGGAGTGACTTATGACATGACACACTGTAATGATTTCAAGGCTGTGTGCTGACTCAGCAGCACATTTATTGTATCATAACAACATGATCATACATTTTAAGAAGATATTCAGATTTAAAAGAAAATATAAAAAATAATGTAACTATGATAATGGTAACAAAATTATCTCAAGCACAATTTCCTTCAGTACAAAACAGTGTTGGATATTGACAGGTTGTGTGTGTGTGTGTTTCAGGTACTACTCACCTAACTACTCAGAGGTCTTGCTTGCGCAGTTAGAGCACTACCAACCGGCTTGACATCAGTTCAAACAACTCATCTTGTTGACATGTTTCCATGAAGATGAACCATATATGTGCCTTTACAGTAAATGCATGCTAATTTCAATCTTCCATTTGAGTCCTCCAATTTGTATATATCTTGTGTGTATGATTGTAATTGTTTTTCATTTATATGCATGTTGGCAGTAACTGCAGCTTAGCTATAGATCATATGGTGACACCGTCACTATATGTAAGAGACCCTAAAAATGGAAATAAATGACATTTCATGGAGCTTCATGGAAATGATTATCTTATTCCTCTATTAAGAGGTCAAAGGTCAGGCTCAGCACAGCAGCCACAATGAAGATGGTTTGGAATTAGTGTGTTGCTCAAAGACACGTCAGCAGGCGGGCTGCTGACTGACTCACAAATAAGAACCTCAGAGCAGCTTCCCTGAAGCAGAGCGCGTATTGCGTCTTCATTTTGCTTCGCATCTAACCAACCTTATGATTATGCATCTGTCTGTTGCATGGGTCCGACTGCCCCCTGGCGGCCGTGACTCCTCACTGCAGCTCAACAGTGCGGTTGTGTGTGTTTGTGTGCGTGTGTGCATGTGTGTACGTGCGTGCGTGTGTGTGCGTGCAGCAGCTGCAGCGCACATGGCAAGCCTTTCTTTGTTTATTGTCTGCTGGGTTGTCTCTGCTTGTTCTTCACATTGTACTGACGGTGCAAATGAGCCTCGGCCTCTTACGGCAGCGGAGATCAGAACGCGCTCCGTCTGCAGCTGCCACCCCCCCTCCCCCCTTATCTTATACAACAATAATCTGATTTGATATCCATACAGCTACAGGGTTTATAGCTTCCTATATTTGTTTAGGTCTGCAATGAACATGTTTTAATTCTAGTGAATTTAAGCAGTTATAGAAAAGGATGAGCGCTTCCCTTTTAACATGATTTAATAAATAAGGACCGTATGGACATAAACGAGAACACACGTCAGGCTACACGTGTCGCGTTTAACAGGAGATACAAAGCAAAGACAAAAACAGCATCAAAACACGACCGTCCGATAGTTTGTCATTTTCTAAAATCTGCTCCGTTTCAAAATAGATTATTTTCTATTTGTGCGACATTTGTTTACATAATTAACTTCATTTTTTTTTAGAATGCATCGATGTTGAATGTAAATGTGCAAACCTGTATTTGAAATAAAAATATATTAAATGATGGCAAATTCAGTGATATGCCGTTATACAAAATATGAGAACGTGACCCCGTGGAGTGTTTGGTGCTTATACTGAAAAATAAGAAAAGTCACGAATGTAAAAATAAAATCAGGGTTATTTTAGAGAGAAAAATACATCTTTAAAAACGGGTCCTCGTGTATCCTCGTTAAACTTCATTTGCATTTGTATAATTATGTGTACAATTATTAAGAATGAAAGCTACCAGGCACGTCTTTATGATCGTCATTTTACGAAAAAGCAAACCAAATACTGTAAGTACATGTTTTTTTACAAACAAATGCTGTGTTTATGAATTAAAAATGTATCATTGACATTTTTTTATTCGTGACATTAGATATTTTGGGAGCGGGAAAAAAAGAGGGTGCAATATTTGAACGCTGGACGTTTTTCCAGAACCCGACTGGCCCTCGTCTTTGATCGGTTATGATGCGTTTGGGTCACTCGGACGCGGCTCGGAATGTCTTCACGTCGCGTTCAGGTTCCACTTTGCGTGCCGCGCCTTGACGCGTGTCGCTCTGGGGCCGTTTGTTTGTGCAAACATCAAAATGTGTAAAGATTTGCGTGACTGTGCCGTGTTGCGGTGGTTCTGTGGTCGCACGTGCGTCTCCCTCAGGTAATAACCGATACGTTGGAAAACAAAAAACAAAACAGAATTCGTGTTTTTGTTTCTCAACAGATTAAACAAACATATAACCACATAAAAAAAAGACATATGTATTGTTCTACAACTTTGATTCCATTACTTCAAATGTTGGTTGAAATGTATTCGATCATATTGGAGGACACAACTGACTATAAAACGGGATGAGAACATATTGTTCTTTTCAAAAAAATATTAATTAAGGAGTCATGCATGGTGAAGCCATTTGTTTCTTCATCTCCTCCTCAGTGGACAGTGAACCATTTCATACTAAATGTAAAGTATCGTTTAAAACAAACACATTGAAATAAAGAAATGCAATGTTGGAAATGGAATAGTAAACAAGAAATAAAAATACCAGAGGGAGAGTTAAGCAGAACAAGTGCTTTAATTTGTTTGAGTGAACGCTTATGGAATGGAGTGTATTCTCATCATCATCATCACATGTGAAGAACAATAAACATACATCATCATGTTGGCCTCTGCCACTGAAAGAGAATTCTCACCAACCATTGTCGGACAGAAATACACACACACACAAACAAACAATCACACATACACATACACAGCAATGCATGTCTTTTAGATGTTTAGAAGTACTTCAGACTTTTGTGAGACCAAAGCTCCATTGCAGAGGCCATGTTTTCTGGGGCCCGGTGTCGGTTGACTTGAATCTAACATGCAAAATTCAAAGAATTCAATATGTAAAAAAACAGGGAAAAAAAGTTTTTCCTCCACAAAGATTCATTTATTTTTCAACCCCCCCCCCCATCTCTGCAGATCTTGCCTGGCTTCAGTCATTTGCATTTGTAAATCAGATTCCCCGAAACACGCTGAACACGTAACCACGGGAACACATGTAGTCGTTTCTCTTAACGTTGAACAAGTTCACCCATCAGCGATGCAATCTGTGCTCCATTTCCCAGCATGTCAGAAACTAATTCAGTTCAAACTAAGAGGCATTATACTAGACACAATGTTCTTTAAGCTCATGTGTGGTAGTTCTGACATGGAAGATGCTTTTGGCAAGTTAAGGTGGCAGCAGGTTACTGGAGGGTGGGGTTGATGGGTGGAGGAGCTCATGAGAGAAGTCACAAAAGAGGACTTATTAGATCCTACGTACAGCAGCAGGGCGCATGTGTTATTAATTTGCATCTGTTTAGTTCTGGAATCATCATCGCCTTCCTTACATGAGATCCAGAGTTAATATTCCCCCCCAAAAAACTGGGAAAAAAAGAAGAAATCGCTCTCCCAGCATGCACTGCTCTGTTTTCCACTTGCTGATATCGGACCACAGGGGAGGCCTCCAGGGCCAAACAGATGGTTATGTCCCCTCATTCCCTGTTTTCTTTATGACACAACCTATGTACAGTATGAGTTATGTGACCATAGAAACAAAACAGCCCATGAATACTGAAAGAACACTGAAATATCAATAACCACTGACTCAGGATTAACTATCAGCTGATGACCTTCGTTAACAACAAACAGGCGGTCGTAGTTACACAAAAGCTAAGAGAACATGAAGTGGTTTCAGAAATGAGTCGGAGGTTTATAGACAGGAATTGAAATTTTGGACAACCACTTGTATCATATAAAAATAAACGCATTCCTTAAATCTGTAGTTAGAAGGTAAACGTGATGAAGATGCTGACAGACTCCTGAGGTGGGGGCGGGGGGCAGCTGTCAGCGAGGACGAGTACGACAAAACACAACCACATTTCAACACACACACACACACTGAATAATCACAATGATAGGTTTGAATTTACAGAATCCAAACCAATCCACCATATTCAAATTCAAGACAGATATTCACTTTTTATGTTGGTTAAAACACATTCAGTCGAATGGCGTTGTTAAACCGATTAATATGAACAAATGTAAATACAGAGGTGCTGGAGTGGAAGAAGGTTGAGCAGGGCCGTGAGAATAAAGTACATACCCTATTGTTAAAATAACCTTTTACCTTTGTTAAAAAAGAAAAAATTACAAAATTAAATAATTTTGGAGTATAAAGGCACACATCTTGCACAGTGTATACACTGAAAAACATTTATTTAAAGCATGGTAGGGACTATTTAACACTGAACATCTCACAATTGTGGTTAAAGTGTGGGGACACAAAGAGAACCTGAACAGCCAACAACACAGACAGCGAGGGAGAAGGAAACTTTGTCCTGTGACATGCAGTTTTTTTTATAACCTTTTTTTCTTCTTTTTTTACATCTATCGTAAGTATTGTGTAAATTCAAGCACTATCATTCTTCATTTACCACAGCACCATCATTCATTCCCAAGGGTGGCTCCTTTTTTATAATAAAACTATATTTTATGACTAAAATCCAATGTAAAAATATAAATGTGATTCCTAACAAAGATATTGTAAAGGAAGCTTTTTGCATGGGTTACAACGGTCAAAGAGGACGACTTTACATGTTTTATCCAGAAGTGATACACAACATCGCACGCACAACTTTTCTCACTTACACACAAGTATATTGCATTTCCCTTGTTAAGACTATATCAACTAATTGGGATCGTATTCAAAACATTTGGTTCCTTTCCTCTTGTGCAAAATATACAGAAACTGAAACAAAACGATTATTACAACGTTAATTCATAGAACCGCCAAATTCAAACACAGATAAACCACCATTAAAAATGTCAACAATAACATCACAAACAACGATGAACAACAAACTCGCAGCCGAGGTTAGAGAAGAGAAAGACGCCGTTGGTGCCAATGACTTAATGCGCATCTTCACATCTGCAGCGACTCTTCCCGATCTCCCCTTCCCTTTTCTTTCCCCCCATTACAAGTTTTGAACACTGACACGCACGTCGTTCGCCATCATCGAGTGTGTGCTGGTACGATGCTGGAGGTAAACAGTCTTCTGCCTGACCGGTACGCGCACAAGCACACTCACACCGTTGCCCGGCCCACCGCCCCAACAATCCCACGCCCCGGAGCACTCCTGAAGAGGATTGGAAGGTTAGTTTACAAAAGCCCTGTCGATAGAACTCGTCCACTTTCCCGTGTGATATTGCAGTAAAGTCTTCCTTACCAATCCTGACAGGAAGTGCACCCACAGGTGAGGAAGGAGGAGGCCAGGAGGAGACAGGATCTGAGATCAGGCCCTAAAGACTCGATTCTTTTAGAGCAGAGTGCCTTTCCCTCTTTGACGCAGCACTAGTAACAGAACAAGAGCTCCTAACCTCAAATAAAAGTGCAAAATGTTTTGATTTTTTTCATAAGGTGCTGATGGCAACAGAAAGTTAAGGGTGGTTGATGTTTCAATTTGACACCCGACATGAAGATATTACAAAGAGTGACTTACTCTTCATCACGACACCCACACGAGATCCGGGTCATTCCCTGCCACAGGAACCAAAAACCAGGCCCAACGCATCCAGAGGGAATATGACAGTGAACAACATTTACTGCTCAAATCCCTGTTTTTTTTCCTCATTTCTAGGTACATGTCCTTCCCACAATCATTCTTACATCACTGTGCAGCACAACAAAGCGAAAGGGACAAAGCACTGACAACCGCTGAGGTGCAACTCGTGCTGGAAACGAGCATCGTAATGTACTGCAGCAAGTGAACTCATCTCAGCTCATGAGAAACGTTTGTCGTCGAGTGTGTGGCAAGAGGATAACCCAGAAGCACAATTCATCCACTGTACACTCAGGAAAAGGTGCGGATGGGGTGGCGTCTAAAGGTTAGGGGGTGCGGCAGGAACCCAATTGGGACTATAGGTTTGGCCTAGTGCTTGTACAGCATTGGGAGGGCGGGGGGGTCTGGCTGTTGGCCTATTGGAAGACTGCTTCCCACTCCCTGAAATGAAGCAATTGCATTCGGCGAGGCTCAACATGAACTGTCTCGATACATCCTGCTTGAGCCTTTTCTTTACAAGAGGAACCGCACCGTGTGCCGTAATCTGAACTCTATACACTCCCGTTCATCTCAAAAATATAATGCAGGGTGCTGGATGTTGTATTAGGTGCAATAAAAAGCCATATTTCCACAAACAAATTATATATATATAAAAAAGAAAAAAAAACATGTCATGGATGCTTGCTTTCGACACCCTTATCATTCAAAGTAACACATGAGCAAAAGTCTACAGAGGAGAGGTTAAATGTAAACGAATTACGTTTCTTTTTTAGCTGCAGAGCATGGCATGCCATTGAAAGAGAGAGAAACAAACAGGGAGGGATGAAGAGAATGCATGAAGGAGAGTGATAAAAGCCATCACAGCACCTTATTAATTCAGCCTCACAATGTTTTTCTTCCCTCTCCATCACCTCTCTGCCTCGCCCTCTTCCCCTTTGCCCTCCCTTTCATAGTGCCTCTGTGCCCCCCGTCGCTCCTGGAGGCTATGACAGGATAGTGGTGATGAAATCGTAAAACCTCTTGGAGTACTGCTCTGGGTTCACCGTGGAGATCTCCGCTCCGGCCTGGAAAGGGACACAAAGACGCCGTCATTCACCACTTTAAGTATATTCGGCTTCTAACCCAAGTCGGTGTCATACTCATTCATTTATTATCATTTGTTTTTTTGAACAGAAGCATTCGAATAGCTCTTGAACGCAGCTACATACTCCATGTTTGACAGTCTTGGCGGCGTGAGCAGCTTTCTTCTTGGCATCGTAATGCTGCAGGATGTCGATGATAGCCATGAAGTAAACTTCCTTCCTGGGAGCACCTGTAGTTTAAAACAAACGCACCCTGGATGAACATCTATATATCTGCACAGTGTCTTCAGGCAACATCAGGTCTTGGTAAATAAGACAATCGCAATCATTCTGACAGCAGCAGGTCTGACAACTACAATGAGAACTACAATGCCCAGTAGGGGGAGCTGTCAGTCCAGTATATATTATATAAGCAATAAGGTGAGAGGCAGTACTTTGTTGTCAATAATGTTCGCCTTATTGCTTTTATAACATGGTAACGTGCAACATTATAAACAGTAAGCTGTCTTTCAGCACAAAATAGTTGTCGCCACCAAACGTTGTGTATCGCATTTCAGTAGCCGACAGACAAACAGACTGTTGCTATGCAACAGATAGACAGCCGGGAAGTCTAAATCTGTGAATCTTTCCAACTTTACCGAACTTTGTTTTGTCGTGTCCCTGACGTCTAGGGGTATTTAAAACGGTAACAAAAACACTGTTTGCGGACGTGAACGCGCTTCATCAAACACCAGCACCGACTCATCGGTCAGACCTAACTGCTCATCCCCCAGTGGTCTCCTTTCCATTGCGCAGTGCCATAGAAATCCTGCAGTATTTCATATCGTCTCTGGTTCTGGTCTTCAGGTCTACTGGTTCTGGTCTTCAGGTATACTGGTTCTGGTCCTCAGGTCTACTGGTTCTGAGGTCTACTGGTTCTGGTCTTCAGGTCTACTGGTTCTGGTCCTCGGGTCTACTGGTTCTGGTCCTCAGGTCTACTGGTTCTGGTCCTCAGGTCTACTGGTTCTGGTCTTCAGGTATACTGGTTCTGGTCCTCAGGTCTACTGGTTCTGGTCCTCAGGTCTACTGGTTCTGGTCTTCAGGTATACTGGTTCTGGTCCTCAGGTATACTGGTTCTGGTCCTCAGGTCTACTGGTTCTGGTCCTCAGGTCTACTGTTTTCTCAGTTGGTGAAGCAGTTCATTGCCCACTTTGTTTGGCTGACACCGTTTTATTCGTTGCGCAACATTTCATAGGTCTCACTTTCTATATTATCTATGGAGCATGACGTCCACTTGAAGGGTCCTCTTGGCTAACCACTCATCTAAAGTCATCCTCCCAAAATACAAAGTTGACATGAAGCATGTTTGTAACTGTCGAGCTTGAACTGATAACTAACGGTCGCGCAAAAACTACCGTTATTGTTATTTTGAGTGCGCACTGATATGGAACGCTCAGTTAATTGTAAACAGCTGTCGGACATTATGGCTGATTAAAGTACACCTCGTGACTCGCTCTCAACCAATCAAAATGCTTGATTTCATCTCCCCGTATTATAATAAGTTGTGTAGTACACCTCACATTAAAAGGGTTGTATTTATCGTTGTATTGTACGCCTGAACACATGCATCTGGCTACTCACTGTCGTTGCTCTTGATGGCGTAGACGTCGATGGCGGGATCAAACTCTCCAGGCGACAGAGGCTTGTTGCTGTCCAAGGTGTTGCTGGGACTGTCGGGGGGTGTTCCAATGCCTCCTTCGTCGCTCTCACCATCCTCCTCGGGCTCATTGTCCTCGCTCTCCACGTCTTCCTGCTCCGCTTTTTCCACATCGTGGATCCCCACCAGCAGACTGTAGTCCATGAGCTTCAGCTGGGCAAGGAACTGAGGATGATAGGAGATGGAAGGTGGGACAGGAGCTGAGGTAAAAGCAATTGAGGAGACGGGAGGAGTGTTTATGTAGGAGGGAGATAGCAACGGGTAGAAAGTTGAAAGATAAAATGTATTTATACAGACAGAAAGATGGGATATGAGATGGGGTGGAATTTTTTTGAAATCTTCGATTACACATACCTCTACGTCTTTCATAAGCTTCTCCAGGAACATCTTCTTATTTTCCCCGTCAATGCAGATCTTCTGCCCATCATTGATGAAGTCATTGTCCTTGTAGGTGGGCAGCTCCTTTGCCTGCCCATTAGTGTTAGAGTTTGGTATCCAAATAAACAAGAGACAAAACCATTAAACTAGACGGTTGAAACCGGAGAAGCATGGCACACCGTAGGCAGCAGACCTGGGAAAAATATGAAAGACTTCTGGTGCAAAAGTTCTCTTTGAAATCAGATTAGTTCATCCAATAACACAAAGTCAAATTCCTTAATAAAATTGTTTATCCTTTAAGATATTTGACATTGAAGTCAAAATTCCCAAACCAGAATCAGTGTTCTTCATCCTTTTTCCCAAGAATACTTGAAAAACATCAACAATTTAATAAACACTGTAAAAGTCATTTCATAGGACTAAAAGATAGCATATAGACATCTTGTTCCACTAGAATAATTCAGGGGTATTTCGAAATGCCTGATGAAGAAGATTAACACTAATCTGAGAAATTAATCATGTCAACATCGTGTTTATTCATATCTGCTGGACCAGACAATCCTGCATGTTGAAATGTCCCTTTGGTATGAATCAGCTTTGAGCCTTTGGTTTGTTAGATACGCCTGCCTGATTCTGCCAAACACAACATGTTACTAGTCAAATGAGTTGGCTGACATGGTACAGGCAGGTAGGTCAGTCCAAACCAAGGCTACCTGTTCAACATTGTACATGCAGCATGCTCACAGCAGGGCACAGATCCATCTGATGCACCGTTTTCATTATTTCCATTATGTTCTTGGTAAAACATATATGTACCTCTCAGTGCCATTAAACACACGGCATTCAGCATTTTTGTTCAGACGTTTGGGCAGTTTCTTTAATGCATCTGGTAGATCCATACTAAAAGAGGACGTCCCATTGAAGACATGGAACGTCCTTGTTGGCACCGGGCTGGTCTCCAAAAAGCATCCCAGTTTGATAAAGTATATCCCGCACTGAGACAAAAGATACAAATATTGTTCATCTAAGATGCTTCTCGGAAACCAGACTGTGGTTTGCATCAACTATAAACTCTTTGTAACCGTTAAGCCAGCGCATACTGCATCTTTGTGACGGATTCAGCCCACAAACAGAAAGAAGGAGTTTCCTATTAAGGGTCTATCCACTGGGATTAATTGACTTCATGACCAGGTTGCTGCAACACTGGCAGCAGCCTGTAGGGGGTGCTATGTGAGGAGGGGAGGGGCCTTGTTCTGAGTCACTTAGGAAAAAGAGAGCAGGTCATGAGGTAACAAGGCAGCAGCAGCAGTTTAGTTACTAGAGTATTTCTATGGCAGCAGGAGAAGAGCAGCAACACAACAGCACTTTGTAGCACTAGAATGAGTTTGGACGGCACACACACACAAACACACACAGATAGATTACACCTTTAACCAGATGAAGACAGGATTACATCTCACACAATAGGACATTTGAGCACACATACAGACATAGACCTCCAATTTACAGGTAATATGGGATGTACAACTTGCTAGACTGAATATAAATGCAACATAAAAAGTAAATGAGGATGCAACATCAGGCTGACTGCAAACGGTGAACATAGCCTGAAAGCATTCTGCCGGCCTGTCACCTAAACAGACACCTCAGCGCCTACATTCAGGAATCTTTTGTACGCCGTCGTTTTCAACTCCCTTTTATTTCAATGCCGCACATTCTCAGACTTTCTAACAGATTCATTGTGTCTTGTGCCATCTCACAGTCCCGCACAGATTTCTGCAAGTGGGCTGGTTCGGGATTTTCTCTGACTGCAATGTCAGACTCTTGAGTGGTGCACTACATCGAGGGAAGTCAAAAAACAGAAAGATATATTGGAGGCAGGAAGAAAGAGTGGGTTGCCGATGAGGCTTGTAAGACTGTGTGACAGGTGAATTATTTCCCAACCTTGTCATTTCTTTTCTGTCTCCCGGCAGCTGGCTGGAAAATGGCCTTTGGCAACTTGATGTCTTGCCGTGTCAGAAGAGCAACGCATTGCCGTCCTGTCGTCTTTGTGATATGCTCTAACTTTAACTCTGAAAGAACGTGTCTGTTTACCATCAGCGGTCACTTTCTTTATTCATGTGGAATCGTCATTCATTACGCATTGAGCAAATCAGCAGGTTCATACCAACAACATGCAAGCCAAGGCAACGTCAAGCATTTCATGTCATATTTGGCATTGGTATATGTGAACACAGCATAAGCTGTGGGTATCATTTATGCACAATCAACTGTTTGGGTGTGTAGGAGAGCTCTTGAAAACAGTTTTGTAGGATGTAACCTGGGCATAAACAAAAATGTCCTTCAAATACTTTAATTTCTGCCAGAATATCTTCATAATTTCAGGTAAAATGTTCCAAAACTATTTCTGCACTTATAATAAATATACAAAACCATGCCGTCTGTCATATGCATGAAATAACAGGCAATGTCCCCCAAACACGACAAAACAAGCGCATGTTATTGCCATGGGATGCCGAAAAAAACCCAAACAGAACTTTCCCAGACTAGCCATCAACTAAAGTCCCACGGCACCAGCTCAACCGCTGCCGACTGCCTGACTCGTGCGGATGTCTAACGCAGCAAAGTGTTTTGGCTGCAGCGGGGCGTCTGACGTAGAGCAAGGACATGTTATCTTCTGCCACCTTGATTTGAACTCTTGAGAAACTGAAAATATGCCCTGTGTTTTATCCACGGCTGTGGTTAGCGTACACAGCTCAGTTCATGTTGTCGGCTGATCGATTGAACTGCAGAAAATCGTAGCGTTTGGTTTGAAACTTAGAATTAAAAAGATAAACAAAGCAAGGGAATTCTCCAGGAATGCAAGTATGTACGTTCCCTTTCCATCTCTGGGTCCTGATCTTTTTTTTCTCCCAGTATTTTTTTTGACAATGCGATGTGTCCCTCCCATTCATGCCACCACCGTACTCCTCCACTTCTTGCTTTCCAGATTTTCACATACATGTTGCTGCCGTTGAGTGAAAGGTGGGAACAAACACAAACTGTCTTGCAACTAAAACTTGACGACAAGTTGAGCAAAAGGTGACTTTAAATGAATGAAAACTGTGCAAAATATGGCCTTTAAATAACAGTGCATCAGCTTGGATAAGACGAGGAAACGAAAATGTTCAGCCGAAAAAGAAGAAAAAAAATCACAATAAAAATAATAATAATTGGTTTAATAGATCATGCCTGGTATATGAGCCCTGGTTTTCTTACATCTCTTACGTGTTTCATGGCGCAGTAAAAGCGCGTGGCAATCCGCAGTGTTTGCAGCCTTTGCTGAACGTTACCAGATTTGGGCCGCGGGGGCACATCCTCTGGTTGGGGCGGCTGCTAGAAAAGGGGGAGCGAAGGAGGGACGGTAGGGGTGGAGGAGAGGAGAGAAGAAAGGAGAGAGGAAGGAAGTTGGAAGTAAAGGCAAAGTGTTTAAAATGGAACAGAACACAATTGTTTTTTCAAATTGGTAGAGGGTTGGAAAGGGCATGAACGCGAAAGATCCCGAGATAAACTTGTTGTAGTTACACTATTTTCATGCTCTTAGTTTAGTGAGTCAATAGGATTGTATTTCTATTCAATGTATGCATGTTTCTGGTCTGCCTACACTTGTGGTATTTTTGTAGTTTGGCTTTCTTGAAGAAACGTTACTTTCTTGATTGTTGTTGTTCCGCGTTGGTACTCATGGTTGAATGCACTTATTGCAAGTCACTTTGGACAAAAGCATCAGCTAAATGACATGTAATAATGATAATAATATGCAAAATTATGACTGTTTCCACAGATAAATGCCTGCTAGAGAAAAGAAGCAGCCTGCTTGAAGGCAGCTAGGAGCTGGAACTGAGAAGAGCAAGCAAGCAACCGTAAACTAATTAGCGTTCTACTAACCTGTGTTTTGACATATGTTCAGGTGTAGTACTAGTTCTAAAAGCTTTTTACAATTACTAGAAAAAGGGCTACTAATAAAATGTAAAGACAGTTCCCACTCAGTCATACAGACACATTAAAGCCATGTTCCCCCACATGAGATACCAGCTGGCATGGGGGAAAGACACAAATGAACAAAAACATCAAACAACTGTAGTAGATATATATTGAGCAGAGACCGAGTAGAGATGGTGGTATTCCACAAACCAAGGACCAGCAGCTATCTAATAACATACAAAAAACCCTCTACATTTTCAAGGTTTCCTAATAAATACTGTGAACGCACCAATGCTTTACACACTTTCTAAATTGTCAGTGTCCTAAATGGGTCATAGACAAATTTCTTTGTGGATCACAAGAAAAAAACCAATGCAGAATAATGGAAGCAGCGTGATTTGATGGCTCAGGCTCTTGTTAAGATAATTTGAGAGTAAAAACAATGTATGCATTAACCCACTGTTTGGTATAATGCTGTACATAAAATGTGTTAAAAAAAGCTAATGGCTGCTGTTTGATCGCCAAACCCCGGAGACAACAGCCACTAAGAACTGCCCAATGTATTTCATGGAGAAAAAAAGAAGAAGAAAACTGTCACAATGTGCAACAGAATGGAGCTGGGGTTCGTACACATCAAAATGTGTTAGAAGTAATGTCACTTTTAAAAAAGATGCAGAAAAACATTATAAACCATGCAGACGCATGCAGGAAAGGGAGACCATGCAGTCAGGAGAGAACCCTGCCATGCTTGTTGTTTGAGTGTGTGTGAAGATTTGTCAAACACACACTTACACACTCACACTCACACACTCTGTGCAGGTAGGTGGTAGGTAAGCGTGTGTGTGTCACGCACACTAGAGCGGCCGACAAAAAAGGCCACACAGGACCCTTGCGTGTGTGTGTATGTGTGTGTGGGTGTGTGTATAATCCTCAGCTGCTTTGTTTTACCATTCATTCGTTTTAAGCCCAATACTGTCGTTACTCCCATTTACAGAAGGATATATTCAGTTCAGGGATTCCCTGAAGTCTTCCAAGCGCCTGTAAAACCTGCTCTGACCTCTCTGGGTCAAAACTGTAACGCTCTCATATAAAAACATTATTCACAATCGGACAAACCTTTGCAGGGCAACGATTGAAAACATGCAATGACAAACCAAACAGTTTGGACAACCATCCCCCTTCAATAGCGCTGAGCTGTCAGGTCAGATGAAGAGTGGTCCAAAGTCAAAGTGTTCAAGGACTTCCATCAATCAAGAGGTCAAAACATTTATCCATACAAAATACAATCTGCTTGGACATCCGTTCTAATTGTTAGCTAATACAATTTTAAGTGGAAGCACGAAGAACCAGCAGGTCCTTTACGATTCATTTTGAGGTGACTGTCCAAGCAGCCAAGAGCAAAACAACTGCCATTCTCCCACAAACGACAACATTTCCATCACTATCAGTCACACAGAAGCTCTTATGACACACACACATACACACACACACACACGCACACGCACACGGTTAGAGAGGGCGAAGCAAATTAAAGACATTAAAAGCGTGCAGGGGCTAGAAAGGGAATGGGGTGATGAAGTAGGTACTAACTGAAGGAGATGAACATGTGCAACTGTCATCCCCACCCAAAGGGAAAACAAATCAGACACCAAAGTTGTGTAAGTTGGGCCCTCTGGGTGATGACAGTCAGCCTGGAATTGTTTGAAGCCGTGTCGGTAATTCAACCCCCTGGAAACACAGTTTGTTCTCTCATTCTCGAATTGTCCACCAGGATTTTAATGGACATCAAGTCCAATCAGAATATTTAACCAACTAATTTTCAGTAAATTACTTCAGTTTTCAATTCAATTGATATTTAGTAAGCATTTGGAAAAAAAAACCCAATACTGACGAGGGCTGCATTAAAAAAAAGAGAAGAAAACGCTGTCGATGGGACTATTTTTTTTTTTTTTTTTAAACATGTTTCTAACTGTTGTGCTAGTTTGATGCATAGCTTTAATTTTCTTTTAAATTGTAGTAGTGTAGTGTTATTATTGTCTAAAGTCATGAGGTCATGTATAACAGTGGAACCGCCCGACAGGTGACTACCTTCTCCTTGTCGCTGGCCTCTCTTGCCACAGTGGAACCCTAGAAACAAAAGAAAGGAAATTAGACACAAACTACAAGATACACTTTTAATTGTTGCATCAAAAGCTCAGGTGATCAATGACAACGGGTTCTTGAAAATAAAGAGTGGTACAAATAGATTTACATAATTTCTTGTAATATTCATATTCTGTCTGATCACTTTATTTGATTGCTTTTATTATTCTTGATCCATTTCCCCCTCCTACCTTGAGATCATATTTTTTGAAGACGGCGAGGCGGTGAGAGAAGACATTGCGTGTGACAATCATGTAGGTCTCATCTCCATCCACGGTGAGCCGGTAAATCCCCAGAAACTGAGGCAGCACTGTGTTGCCATGGCACTCCACGATGAACTACGAAAAGAGAGTGAGAAATATGAAGATTTGGCCTGATGCATATGCATTTGTCTGCTTCCTGCCTTTAGAGGGGAGATGGTGAGGAATTGAGAAAGAACGGTTTGTTTGTGTTGCCTTTAATGGCTTAGTATCACTCTGTGTTCAACTGGAAGGTGATACATAGACGAGAGTGATCTCACAACCGCCGGACTAGGAATTCGTATGAATTTGTACCCTCGGACTTATTGAAATGTATTGATCAAACCAAAAATCAATATTTTAGATTTAAAAAAAAAAACTTTAACAAAAAGCGTTCTTTGGTTATAAAAAACATTTATAAACATTATCGTGAGATACACTTATCACCAGAGGTCCGGCATTGAACCCCCAGTTGCTTCCCGGGCGCTTCACCGCAGCCCACTGCTCCTTAATAACTAAGGATGGGTTAAATGCAGAGAACTAATTTCCCCTTGGGGATTAATAAAAGTGTATATTCTATTGACGTAATGTTTTTATTTTATTTCTTAAATGACGGTGAAATCTGATGGTCGTCAACCCTTTAGATAGACTGGAGACCTTGGAGTCACGGAGCAGGGCCAGAAGGAGCGCATGTAGCACCGAGAGATCCCACGTTCAGTGAGTCCAGTGTCCGGTGCCCGTCTGGCAGCAGTCTGGGTTCAGCCTTCAGAACTAAATAAAGATGGCCTTGAACGGTTGGAAAATACGGGGAGAAAATACTGAATATGCTTTGTGGGTGTTGACATGAAAAGTGACCGCACGGTCGGCGTCGTCTCTCTGTTCATAATGTCCCTTATAAATAAACACTCTATAATCTTGTTCGGTATTTTAATATATATTTTTTAAAACACAACCACATACATATATAGTACTGCGAGCGCTTCCGTCGTGTGTGCCACCGTCTCAGTCCTTAGTTCAAAATTCAAAGAAAAAATGGAAACTTAATTCAAAAACCTCAATAAAAGCTTTGAATGTAAACAATATATTTTTTTAAAGTGTCTGTATTTAATGCGATTAAGATATCTACTAAATTTGAAATATTGGATTGGATTATAATCACGGCACTACCTTTAAATATGCATTCAACCTTACATTTAATTATAGTTGAACAATTCAAATGACAGCTAATAATAGATATGACAGAATTTTTGCAACACGGTCAGTCAAAATGAGGGGCAATGAGAAAGTCCAAGTCAACCACTAGTTTTCACCTGATGATATTTCTTTAGAATGTTATGCATCTCCGCCACATCCTCACTGCTGATGGTCTTGATGACGTAGCGCTTGTCATAAGATGTGTGGAAACGGGCCCCGCTCCGTCCCTGGGCATCACTGTTCAAAGGAGCACTGCGTGTCAGAGAGTTCTGAAAGCAAAGACAGAACGAAATGTTAGTACACACATAATGCAGAATTCTCTTTTCGAAAAAAATGCTTCTTCAACTCCGAAGACACATATTCTTAGTTGTTTCAATGGATGAAATAGTCTAGTGTACTTGAACAGCTCCCACAATACTGCATGTCCCGTCTCCACCCTCTCGTTGTCCGACCATCTTCTACTCCAGTCTAAACATGTGGGGTTCTGACCCCTACGCCCGCTCCCGGTCCAAACCTACACACACACACACAAACAGCTGCTGCCCAGATTTTCGGAGCTCAAAAGTAACCTGATCCAACGCCCCTGGCTTCATGCCTCATTCTCCAAGAATTCCTCATGTCCTCTGACCTCAGTGCACTCTCCCCTCTTCAAGTCAAAGCATCTTCTGCTCGCATGTACGACCTAAAACAACTGATGGCAGCATTTATTTTATGCGTCGTTTCATAAAACCAGGGAACCTTAGCGGCCACTTACAGTCCAGGTCCTGGTGTAACATTGAGGCGGTTTGAGTTCAAAGGCTGAAATGTTTAAGAGGCCTTTGCTTGAGGCTTGCATTGATCAAATCAAAAGGAATATCTCAATGTTAGTCAACCATTTTCTATACCAGACATTTATCATAATGTGGGGAAACGATTAATCTGTTGTCACCCTACCACATGTATTTAATACTGCTAGCATTGCTCATTCAAACTAATGGTAACTGTGCATGTCATCAAAAGAGCCAGAAGCTGATGGTACCCATTGGCTGAAACGAGAAATGTCACAAATGGAATTAGAAAAAAATACCAACAATCCTTAAGAGGAAAGGCACAAGTTAAAACAAGTGTAAACCAATAAACCTTTTTGACAACAGTGCGAGTCGGACCTCATGGAGAAAAGTAGTTTTGCGTTGAGAATGTCACAACATTTCTTTGCACTGGCCAGTGCCTTAACACCCCCAACTGCCCACTCACTGCAGCCAGCCGAACCCCAATGTAAACATGAGAGAAGGACAGCTGCATTGAGCTCGGACACAACGACCTCCAAATACTGCCAACTCATTGCCTGCACCGGCGGTGGGGATTTACTCGGGAAGAGTGGGGGAAAATTTGAGTCGACACCAAAGGAGGAAAGGAAAAAGTGCAATAATTTCCTAAATAAGTTGTGATCAAATTAGTTTTGAAATATAGTTCAGA